>NC_038244.2:16264553-16564553 GCF_000004515.6 Glycine max
ACAGTCATAAGACCCGTATACACCCCTTGGGTAGCTTGGTGATTCTTGGTTGATGCGATATGAATTATTAATTTAAAGATATAAAAGCTAATCACTATATATTTTAAATCTATAATAAGATAGTCGAATTATTGGTTATCTGTTCACAATTATATATGCAAGTATATTTAAAATTATAAAAGAGATTAACAGGAAAGTGTTATAAAAAACATAGGATGAGCTTTGTTAAGTAGTGATAATGTTCCAGCCCCTATAAAAAAGTAATGGTAAAGTTGTCAAAACAATAGGACAAACTTAACCTAGGCCCGTGGGAAAGGGACTTGGAATAAATTGCCAAAAGGGTATGCCTCTTTCTTTGAAAGAAAAGGCCAGTTGTCGCGGATGGCTTTGCCGAAAGCAATGAATCGTGAAAAAACAAAAAAAACAAATATGTGAGTTAAGATTTTTCGTGTGATATATGTCGTTGATATTGAAGTGCACTATAATTTGCATGTTCAACTAATAAAATTTTAAGAGTTTAATGGGTAACTGTATACAGCATTTGTACACAACTAATCAAACATGACCGGACGGCCATTAGCATATTTTAAGATAAAAGTCAATAAATTTCTTTATATAAGTATTGTGATGGAATGATAGCTTAAAATTATTTTATATTATTAATATATAATTTATTTTTTCTAAACTTTTAACAATTAGTTTTTGATAACTCGCCGCTAGAATTGGTTTAGTGGTAAGAAGTTTCGATATTTTGTGACAACTCTTTAGTTCAAACTTTGTTTTATATATAGCTATTATTATACACTAAACAGAATATAATTGGTTTTGGTTGTAGGAATACATCTGAATACCATGGTAAGACAGCAGTTACATACAAATCTACTGAGAGAAAGAAGCTGGAGGAAAAAGGATACAAAATCATTGGAAACATTGGAGACCAATGGAGCGATCTATTAGGAACCAACACAGGCGATAGGACCTTTAAGTTGCCTGATCCCATGTACTACATTAGTTGAGGTCTCTAGGGCTCTTACTAGCATGTTCCTATGAATAAAATAAGATGCATGTTGTAATAATGGAGAGATCGACTTAAACCAAGGAGCACTCGTTAATTAATTGCTATGTATGTGACTTTGTGTGAGACAAAAGGTCACGTGGTAAGAGACTGTACAAGCACAACGGTGTTTTATCTTTCGTGGTTTTAATAAATCATGTGTGCTATAATTCCGTTAATTTAATTAAGGGGTGTTACTTTAATTTCTTTTTGAAGTAAAAATCATGTCACAGAATATTTAAGACAATCGGATGAGAAAAAACTTGACATTCTCATAAGATAAAGAATCTTAAAAAAGTTATATCATTTTTTAAAAAATTATCCAAATGCACGTTAGTCATGCTCAGTTATATACGTCCCTATTTTTTTAGTGTTATTTTTTTTATATAGAAACTATTAAAAATAATGAATAGAATTCTATAAATGACTTATACACAAATTGATGTCTTGAATTTTCTGAAGACACGTGCTAGCTAGCTAGTAGCTCCATCCATGGATTCGGTGGAACCACCCACATATAATTGCATGGATAACATTATAAAACTGGCAACGAGTGTGATTTGGCAGAGGGCATGTTTCTCCTTATGATGTGTTTTGGAACAGTAGACAGAAATGAGGAAGGAAGAAAAAAAGTTTGACGTTTGATCTTTTTCGGTCCTCCATCTTTTTTCATAAAATATCTTTTAATTCTTTATCTATTAAAATTAATTATTTTTGTTATCATGATAAAATAATTAATCTAAACGTAGTGGTGATGTGTAACTGTCATAATTTTTTTATTAAACTTTAAAAAGTATAGACCCCACAACTGGAAATAAAAGAAGAATGAAATGCATCAGCATCATTCTTTAAGAAAAATATCCCAAAACAAATGAAATGTTTTCTTACTACAATTCATCACCATAGAACTTTGTAATGTAGTTATCAACATTGTCCACGGAAAAGATCGAATATAATGTGATGAAATGAAGAGAAACAAATTGTGCATTGTTTTCAAGACCGAGTGATTGGCACCACCAACTAAAATGAAAGCTGAAGGGAAGAGAGCCGGTGGACTGAGTATTGTGTAGTCAACTTTAGATAATCGATGAATATGATATAATTTTGGAAATAAAATTCCGGCTTGAAGCCATTTTATTAAACTCAAAATTATATCACGTGTTCATTTATTAAACTCAAAAGAATAAAGGTGTATGTATAGCCTACTGTTCACAGATATTTTATCCTCTAGCGGTCGAGCAATATTTATTATTTTATTTTTATAATTATAAAATTTTTATATTTCACTTCATACATTTAAAAATCATTTCTTCTTATTTCTATACAAGTATTTTCGGATTTCTTCTTATCCTTGTTGTTACAAAATGATAAGGACTAAAAAACAAGTTTGAATAAAAGGGATGGTGATTTTTAAGTAGAGACTAAAGGTAAAATTTGTTCAATTATAGACATTAAAAGAATAATTTTTCCTTTATTTAAAGAAAACACTATACCAAGAATATGCAACAATTAGTTGTGATAGACTGATAGGTAGAAGCAGTGAGGAGAATGAAGGTCCTCGTTAGTTATCTTTGTTGCTATCATTCTGGTAGCATGGCAATGCTATGGCTCAAACCATGACCATGACCATGGGGCAACCTACCAAATATACCCTCTGAGAATAAAAACTGGCCATGGTGGGCACTACATTCCAGAGGTGTCATGCCAAAGTTGGAGGCTTGGTGAGGAAGCACATAACATCATTGAGTGGTTCTCCAATATTCCTGTGCATAGGATATTTAGGGAACTACATGCTGTGCATAGGATTTCTATATATTCCACTGCATATAGACAATTGTCACCTTCTTAATCATGTTTTCAACAAATAAATATTATATTGGTATTTTAAACTTATATATAAGTTTGTTGTTACATTTAGTATCTGAGTCTTATTTATATGATTTAAAGTTCAAGTACTTTTTGTGTTTTGGTTTTCGACAATTTATATCGTTGTCAGTAAATTCATATTTGATTATTGATATAATGAATATTAATCGGGGCGCTTCTTCAACAATTTCCCATTTTGGCTGGTTGAATTTCTATTTCGGAAATTGTCGATCAATTTTTTTTTATTAGCGTTGTAATTCTTGTCCATTGATCGGTACGCTTCTTCAACTATAAATTGTCAATAACAAAAAAAAAATTGAATATTTGATGCTGTTCAAATTTGATTGTTGTCCGTATTTTTTTTTTCTCAAATGCAATCGCTTTGACTTGATTGAATTTTGAAATTCAATGTAATAATAGTTTGAACAATTAATGCAATATATTATTACTGAATTCAATATTATTATAATATTTTGTTACGTTCCTTATTCCTTTTCAGTTCAAGCAATTTGTCATGCATTATATTATTAGTTTATTTTTCTTGTTATTGAATATAAACTGAATAATTGGTGCTGAAATTGTTATGCACAATTTGTTTCACGATGATATTATGTTATGGCTTATTTGGCTATTACTAATAACATACCTGTCGTTACCGTGTAGAAGCATTTTTCATTGAAAATTTATTTCTTCTTATTTAATTTCCGTTGCTTTCTATAGTTGATATTTATTTAATATTAGGATGCTTCAATTTATAATTATTATTGTTTAAGGTCAAAACATACCGGAAATACTCTTGAATTGATTTATGACGAATAAGGATGCTCTTTTAATGGATTTGCGTGTTGACTGAATCATGGTTTTCGATAAAAGAAAATTGATTCCCATACAAATATTTTTGAGTTACTATAAGTCGTTACCACTAAAGCGAGATCATTTATATTGATTTATGATTATTTTTTTGTATTTTGACATATATTTTTAGTATTTGCATGCGATTGTTTGCTCAAAAGGAGTTGTTTTGTATTTGGATTGAGAATTAAGAATGAATGTAGTTATTGAAAAATGCACCGAATTGAGGGATTTTTTTGCTATAATATATCCTAATGCACTCTTGTTTTGACTTAACAATGAACTTTTTTGTGAATAACTACTTTGCTTTCATTGAGATCTTGAATGGATCAAATTACTGCAATTGGAAGCAAGATCTAGAATTCTCTTTGAGAATTTATGATCTTGATAGCTTTATGTGAGGGTAAGCCTATGATCAATTCGAAGAGCATGCTTGAACAAAAGGAACTTTTGGCTAAGTGGAAGATGTCTAATAGGTTGAGTTTGATTGCTATTAAGAGGACCATCTTTGGGCATCTTCTGAGTGGTCTATTAGAGAAAGCGACAACTAAGAAGTTCTTTGATGCTCTAGGAAAGAGGTACCAAGTAAGTGATAACGTAAAGTATGAATGTCTAATGAAGCAATTAATGAACATAAAATATGATAATGTTGGCGATGTAAGAGAATTCATTATGAAGATGGTTCACATCCAAACCAAACTTAAATCTCACCAAATTGATTTTAATGAAAAATTCATAGTTAAATATGCCTTAAATAGCCTACCCACTAATTTCACACAAATTAAAATTGCCCACAATACCATTGGTGAGAAATGAATTATGAATGATTTTATTACCAAATGTGTTGTCAACGAAGAAAAACTCAAAAAAGAAAAGAATGAATATACAAAATTTATGTTTAAGCATCAATTTTAAAATATGATAACTAAGAAAGATTGTGTTGTACTTGACTGATTGTTCATTTCTTGTTTTTTATCTGCATATCAATGTCTTGGTCTCTTCAATTTCATGTATTAGGTGATGGAATAAGGATAACTTAGTGGGATTATGTTGTGCTTGTTCATCACATGATATTTCATTACAATAGCTTATTTCATTAACTTGTTTTGCATGCGGCTAGCAAATCATTGGCTTGTAGTATGCTCATGATTTCTTGCAAAATTATATTAAAATGATTAGTTATGAAGGATTTGACAATACATGCATTCAGCTTTATCACTATAGGTTTAGCTTTCAACTAGTATGCGGTGTTACCTTGGTGAGTCAATGATTTTCTTATAGGCCCTAAAACTCTTGTCTAACGTATACATGCTCTTTTGCTATTCTTAGGATTTCTTGTACTTAGGATTTAGTTTGTGGTGGGCTGGGTTTTTCAAAAAAATCCTTGTTGAGAGTTTAGGATTTACTGTAGATGTGGTGGTGGCTTGTAAACCTTGTCCAAGCGTCTCTATTAAGCTATTTCATTATTCTTCCTTGTTAGTTTGTTTTGGCAGTTTTTTTGTTTTGTAATCGGTATGAATGGAGAGACTAAAGCTAATCAACACATTTTAATTTGGAATATTTTGTTGCTTAAGTTCCAGGACTTAACTCATTAACTAGTGGTTCTCCTATTATTTTATAGGATTTACATAAATTTATATAATAATAAAAAATATATTGCGTAAAGTGTGTGTTTTTAATCTTGATTTTCATCTCCTCACAGCTTTTCACATACAAAACAACATAAGTACTTAGTTGGATTGTGTGGGTCGTTGCATTATGCGCAGGTATTACTATCTTCCTTGATCAAAACATAATCTTACTCAATACATTTCCTTAGGAAATTATGTGACAGCTATGTTAGGGTGGACCATTTTCACATGTAACAAGAAAGTGGAACTTTAATACAATTTTATAATTTTAAATCTCTTTCATATATATAATGTGAATTAAATTTGTGTGATGTAAATGGCTTGAAAAAAAAAGATAACAACGGTTAAATTTGTGAATTTTTTTATTTTCTCTTCCTGAGGCCTCTTTGATTTTATTTTTTTTGTTCTCTAATTCTCTGTGTGCTTTGAGATTGGCATAAAACTGGAACGATTTTTTTCCTATGATTAAGTGATATAGAGTTTTTTTATTGTTTGTGTGTGTATTGCCTCTATTTAACTTGTCATTTTTGTCTTCAATTTTGAAGAGCTACCTTACGTGTTGATTGAAACAATACGCAAACCACACCGCCACTAAGGGGTTTGGGTCTCATGAAACAGTCTGGTTGGGACTCTTATACCATGGATAAAGAGATGAATGAGTTGAATACGCGCTTGGAGCAAAAAGAGGTTTCATTTTTATAATTTGTTTTTATAAGGTAAGATCCAGTGCTTCAATGCAAAGGATTATTTTGTTTGATAACATTAGATTATATTGTGAGTATAAGAATGGTTCTAGTAGCTATGGGAAAGTGGTGAGTGTAGTCTTTTCTGTTTACGAGATACTTTATTTCTCTTCATTCAGCACAATCAATTATAACATATAAGCTTTATTTTTCTGCATAAGTTCTTTTTAATATGTTGCTGTAATGTGGGTCAGGTATAGTGAGTAATCGGGTTTAGGTCTATGAACTGGCCCGTAGAACTTATCGTCCACGCTAATTATGGACCAAATTTTTATAAGAGTTTATGATTATGCAAGATTTTGGATCCGTCCTGCATAATTCGTGAGGTCTATGAGTTAGCCCGCAAATTCGCAACTACTAGCCATTAGCCAAGCCCCCTACCCAATTAATCCTAATTCCTAAACCACCACAACAACACAACAATGCACAACACAAACTGTTTCTTCTCCTCAGGTTCCTTCTTCTCCATCACTCCCTCCACATCGCACGTTGCACCTCACAATCATAGCCACTGCAACACAGGCGTTGACCACTGTGCCACCTGTTCTCCTCGCATGGATCTCTTTAGGCGTATGCATTGTGTAACATCTGTTATCATCACACGGGTCGTTTCTTTTTCCTTGTGCCACCACCGCACCACCATCATGCAACCACCACTATGCCACCACTGTTTAGGGTTTTTCTTCATCTAGTTTTTGAAATTGCAATTTTTTTTTTTAAACTAGGCTCATGGACCAACTTTTTTGGCCTGTAGGATCCGCGAGACAAAGACAGACCAATGTATTAAGTCCATATAAGAGTGCGGGATAAGTTGGCCTAGTCCGCTACCAATGCGAACTTACACAGGTGGACCTTATGAGGGACGATCCGGCTCGCTTATCCACCCTTAGTGCCAAGTATTGGAATTTAATTTGGAATAATTGGTGATACATTCCTAGAAGCAAAATCCTTTGACCATTTTTTTCTTATTTCTTATTTCATAATAATACATTAATACTATAGATAATTTATGTTATCTTATTTTGATGTTTGAGTTTATGTTATGTGAAGATTGAGTCTTGTAAATGATAGATCCAAAGGATAAGGAAGAATACCAAAAAGCATCAATATTTTTTTAAGAAATGACTCTCTACATCGGTTCTATTAAAAATTGTTGTAAAAAGTGTACCTTAACATTGATTTTAAGTTGGACCGGTGTAAACGAGTAAGTTATTTTCTTAATTTAAAGTTAATGCTTTTTACATTGATTTTTTCAAGAAGAAGTCAATAATTAACATCGGTTGATAAATTTATGTTGAGTTATCAATTTTTAACATCTCTTGATACAACTTTGGTTCAAAACAGATGTTAAAAATATATTTTATTAATAGTGTGCTGGATTCTACACATGGAAAAAGTTAATTACCAAGTGAGTTTCTTGTTACTTTTTTATAATTCTAAAATACAATATATTTTAAAACATTAAATATTTACTTTTTTATAACAGGAAAATGCTATAAAAAGGTGTAAGTCATAATGTAATAGGAGAAAGTTTGCCTGGGCTTGCTCGTCGGAATTTGCAGTTTTAATTATCATTAACGTTTAAATATATTTGAGATTCTTAATAAAAAATTAAATTTGATATTTGAGTATATATTAAATTTTTGTCATCAATTAAGTAATAATATATCACCATATAAACTGATTTTATAATTGAATTTTACTGTGACGAATGTAGTATGATGGTTTTGTTTGGTTGCAGGTATCCTATATACCATGGTAAGACGGCAGTGACATAGAAATGAAGTGAGAGGGATACAAAAATCATTGGAGACCAATGGAACCAACTTTAAGCTGCCTGATCCCCTCTACTACGTTAGTTCGGTTGAGGTCTCTACCATCCATGCATGTCATTAATTATATTATATATGAGACAGATATCACGTAAGAGACTGCACAAGCACAATGTTGTTTTCTCTTTCGTGGTTTTATAATAAATAATAGGTATAATCATTCATTTAGTTTTTATAATAAATGTTGCATGCCCTCCCTCTGTATCAGGTTTTGAATCGATCGAATAATTAACAAGACCGATATACTACGGATGATGCATGCAATGGACATATATCCATCGTTTATATATCAATATAATAAGACAGGTTGGTTTGGTGGTAAGAAGAGAAAAGAAAGAAAAAGTCTTAGGTTTCAACAACCACCAATAAAAAAAGTGACAGCAACCTTGGAATAAGATTCAACAAGCAACTTACCTACCATATCCATATTCCCGGACAATTTTCAAGCAAGAAATTAAAAACTCTCCGCATTAGATGACCCTAATTAAATTGCACAAGTAGCATGGTGTCCTCTCACACATCCATCTACATGTGCTATAGTTGAGAATGACAAATAAAATAAAATTAGTTTTATATATTTTTCCTAACAGAATTATATTATTTAACAAAAACTTAATTGTTAAGAGATCAAGGTATAAAATATTGTATTTTTTATTTAAAACTTCAGAATTGGGACAAATGAATTATGGAACCGAAAATATAATTTATGCATGACTTTCTACAATTTTACATATTTTCGTTAGATAATAAAAACAAGAGAAACCATTCGAAACATGATTTCTAAATAAATAGAAGATAGAGTCAATAAAATATTTTTTGTCAAACGAAAGAAAATGCAAACAGCCCAAGACAGGCCCAAGTTGACCCCAACCAATTTTAAGCCCAATACTTACATGGACGTGGTATCGCTTGAAAATCACTCTTTCGGGTCACATTAGGGATTATTAATTGTATCTCTTTATTTTGTTAACCACATTATTATTCTTTTCCTCTTTTTTTACATTTACTAATCTCTTAAATTCTTTTATAGAATGTGTGAATCCTGTGTTCAATTCCTACACATAAAAATAAAAATAAAAAAGTGAACTTTAGTTTTTGCATTTCATTTTTACTTATACACTCTACTGAAGTGTACAAGGAAAGGCCCGTTTCCAGGTTCAACCCAATGCACAATGAAAGCCCATATATAAGAAATACCAAGATAGGTATGGGCTGTAACATTGCTACCACTACCAGTATACGATTATCCATGGATATAGATCTTTTAAAATAAAAGAGTATACTTAAAATATACTTCAGAAAAATTATTTAATGTTTGAATTTGTGATAAAAAGAAAAAATATGTATAAATATGAAATATAAGAGTAAATGTACACTTTCCTTATAATTAATATTTTATTAAAATAAAGTGCACGCGTTGAAGTATTATTTAGTCTTTAAATTATACAAAATTCTATATTCTACATCAAGTTTATTTGATAAAATTTAAAATGACAAGTTTAATATATGATGTGAATTGATATTTTTCTTTTAATCTTTTGAAAATATATTTCACTTCATAAACTCACATTATTTTTATTAATTATTTACTTTTATCAACCTGATTATATATCACATAATATTACAGAGAGATAGGTTTATATTTATAATCTAATAACAAGACGGCACGTTCTTGGAGGTGCACACCACTTGTTGGAATTAATTTCACATACCTATAAAAAAAATTAATCAAAACTTTTAGGCCAATACTGGTGCCTCGAGTTGAATAATTTTCTGACGGAATCAATCTCTTTTTTGTTTCCCAGCTGCCAAACATGGACTAATTACTACTTCACTAAATGGCAAGTATGGAATTTTTTTTTCTTCTTTTTTTTTCACAAATTACTGTACCAACATGCTGTTTGTTTCCAAAAGACAACGACACCATCGAATTGTTTTCGAAACTTACAAGCACAAAATGCTAAATAGACTACGAGTAAGAGATGGCAACTTTGAGGTACATTACATTTCTGAGCCACAGGGTTCACACTCAACATGAGTAAAAGTAATTTCTAATTTTGTAATTTTTCACTTAAGACCCATTCCTTGTATATATGATAGCCTGATTATCTGCTAATAATTTTTGCTAAAAACTATAGTCTGTAATCTATGTATTATCAGTATAATTATAAATAGTTTTTATGCTATCATTCAATTACTCATTATTATCGTATATGATAAATTTATTAATTTTATTAATAATTATCTAAAAATTAAAATAGTATAATTTCTTATTATTTGACCGTATAAAGATGTTTAAATTGAAAGTACGTAAAATTAAACTCAAAGTTTTGGAGTTTTTTAATAATTTTCATCTAAGCTGTAATTTTAAGGTATTAGAAAAGGAAACAACTCGTAATTGGTGGTCCAAACCCTAATTTTCTGGGTCCACACCATGCATACAAACGAAGTAATTAAAATAAAATTCTTTGGTGTAAGAATTAAACCCTTTTTATGGGTCCAAACCAATTTCTGGATATGGGGTCACAGTGGAAGAAATCCAATTTAGAGACAGGGAGATATGTAGAGCACATCACTACGGACAAGCCAACGAAAGGCCCATTTGTATAAAAATAAAATAACATTAGTGGGCATGACGAATGAGAGAAAAAAAAAATAGAGGCTACCACAGTAATAATAAAACTATAAAACACCTTTCACAAATTTATTTATTAAATAAATACTTAATTAAAATACTTAATCAAATCCATCCTACATTAAACATCTATGATCTAACTCTAAGCGTGCGTTGGTTTGAATTGAAAGAAAAGAAAAAACAACAATAGTAAAATAATATAAAATTCAGATTTTTATATTTTATTTTATTTCTTTTCATCTATGGAATCAACCCTAAACATGAAAGTGTTGGATAGAATTTGTGTGCGTATAAACAAATGGAGCAACAATCTCAATACAATAGCATCAAAGTGACGAAAGCAGCAGCATAATTAAGATCCTCGGCTAACAAATTGAACCTCCAATTTCTTGAAGTATGTGCTTATGCAGAACACCGTATAAAATAATCTTCTGAATCACAAATTCACAACGGGTATAATGTTTGATTACAGATGCACTTATTAGTTTAATCCCTATTGGCCATTTCTCAACGTCTCTTTCTGTCTGTTCAAACAATAGGGGCAGAAAATTAAAATATAGGTTGAAGTTTTCTTAAAGATTATCTAAAATTAGTGCTATAGGAACATTAATGAAAGAAATAATAATAATTTTTTATTTATTGAAAAACATGTTAGAGTTGTGTTAAGAATTATAATGAGGTGTATTAATAATATTTTTAATAGACAAAACTATTGTTTTGCACATCCAATTAGAGTAAAGAAAATTTTAAATATACATCCAATTAACTTCTCTCTTCTAATTTCGTAACTGATAACAAAAAAATTCTCTTTTATTTTACCTCTACTCTATTTTTTTTTTTCTACCTTTCTCTCTTCTTCTTTATTTTTCCTTTTTTTTTTAAAGGACTTTATTTTTCCTTTTGTCGCACTTTTTCTTCTACCCCAACACTAAAAAATGAAGTATAAGAGCAGGGATAGTTTCATGAATAAGGAGTGTATCAAAGTGGGGGTTAAATTTTTTTTACGCAATTATATAAATATCTAACTTTTATTAAATAATTATTTTATAAATAATAAGTTTTACAAATATATTTATTATTAATTTCACATATAAAACTAGAAATATGATCCATTATTAAAAATAGCTTAAAAATTTGTTTTTCTTATATTAAGAGTTTAATTTTTAATAATAATATTAATTAACAGACTAAATTAATTAATAATAACTAATGTTAGAGATTAAATGTATCTTTTTTATAATATCAACACAAAACTAAGTGATGGTATTAACTTTAGAGGTTAAATTGATAATTTATTCACGTAAAATTATTAAAAAATAAATAAACTCCATATAAGTTCTGTTAAAACTTTATGAATTAGTAGTCTTTTTTATAATGATAGCAATGAGTTGATTGATGTCTAAACATTGAACTTTATATAAATATTTTTAATTAAAAATTTGATTTTAATCATATTAAAATATAAAGTATTTAATATTTTTTAATTAAATAATTTTTTTTAAAAAAATTAATACTTCTTAGATAATTGTTTTTTTGTTTTGCTAAGAATGTCCAAAATTTACAACATATATTAACAATGCTCTTTTTTAACTTTTTTTTATAATATTTTCTTATTATTTACAAAATGTTATTGAAAATTATAAAATTGTGAAGGATTGAATCTGGTTTTGGTTCTTTAAATTTAAGTTGTTTAATTTTTTGTTTTCCATTTTTTTTAATCTCTAAATTTTTAAAAATGTTCTTTTTAATTATTTTTTCATGTGATTAAGTACTGTCACAAATTAAACATTTAAATTTCCAAAAAAGTAAAAAGAATTAAAAAAAACATTTTTTAAATTAATGAACTTAAAAAAAAGTTTAAATTTGAATGATTAAAAAATAAATCCAAATTTAATGGGGGGGGGGGGGCGGGGACCTATGTAAACCAATTGTGAACATCTATGTTTCACTCTTATTCTATAAGTAGATTTTACTTGTAATTTTATAATTTTGAATAGATTTAATTAATAAAAATACATTAAAAAGGTACATTAAAAAATTTATGGCTACTTGGTAGCCCTTGATTTATTATTTTTATTATCATTATTTAAATAGGTTGAAGGAGCATCGTAAAGGGAGAAGGTCCATATCGACACTCTGCACGAAATTATTGACGATGATGTATGGATGAGGGCATAATTATTCTGTAAGAAAGTGTGGATTACCTATATTACCCCTTAAATAACAGTTTTTTTTTTCACTTTTCACTTGGAAACACGTGAGCCATCATAAGATGCCATGCATGAAATAGAAAGCCCAACTCGAAATCCAACAACAAAAATATTCTCAAAACCCATCAGTCAAATGAAACCTTAATCATTGCTGATATCAAATTTAAGATTCAAACAGTGCCTTCGGATTAGACTCCATCTCCATTCAACTCCCACGCGCACTTCATCAACGCGTGGGACCACGTGGTCAAATTTTTTTTTTTTCATTTTTCTTTATTTTTTTCCTTTAATCATTTTCTTACATATGTTCAAACTTGAATTGGATTTGAGCTGGCGTATTTATTTGTTTGTTTATTTCTTGTTGCTAAAGATATATTATGGGACCAGCTCGTGACAGTTAACAATGAAGGGATGATTTCGTTTCATTGGTATTGAAAATTGGGTTTGCGTAAACTGTAATTTTACTTTATGCATTTTGTATTTTCAAAAATGCTATTCAAAACGTTGATATGATTGTATCTGAATTTAAAAATAACTATCCTTATTACAAACAATTTAAAAGTAACTTATGATTGCTATAACCGAAATATGATCATATCTAATGCATAATTATGTACCGTGGAAGGGGTAAAGGGTTATAATGCCACAGTATAAACGAAAACTGGCTTGGTATGCCAAGGATTAGAATTTTAAAATGCTTTCGCGGATCCGTAAAGAAAAAACACAATTGATGTTGAGGGAATTATGCAGAAAGACTTAAAGGGGAAAAAAGAGACCAAAAAGTGAATGTTATAATGAAATTTATGATGTTTTGTTGAGGAAAAAAATAACTATTAGTTCAATAAAGATGATGTTTAGTAGAAGAGATTTTTTTATATTTGGTAGAATAGAATAATTTATTTTTAAGTATAAAAAACTCTTAAAAATATTACTTTATATGCAAGTGAGAATAAAACTTAGAATTAAGTAAAAAGTTACTGAAGTCTTTTCATGATAATTGATGGGAAATGTATTATTCTTAGAAAATTTAAAAAATAATCACACACGTTTAGTAAAAATTTTCCAATAATTGTATCCCTAAAAATCTCACTTCTTTAAAAAAAATAGTTTAATTGAAAATGAAAATTTTTATATATACTAAACACTTAAGGATAATGGATCAAAAATATAATTTTTTATTAAGAAATACAACATTTAATGTTATCAACTAATCACATTGTAATTTAAAATAAAAACAATATTTATTATTTCATTCAATGGCTAAAAGATATCATTGATGATCACTAAAATAAGAGAAACTCAAATTCTCTTATCCTTCTTGAATTAGAGTTTTTTTTTTTCTTTCTATGAAAAGATCTTTTTCGGTTGATTCAAGGGCACCCCTTAAACTCTACACGACACACATCTAAAATTTAATCATATAAAAAATTCTCTTGGAATGAATTGCCAACTTTCATGAGAAAAGACAAGGAAAGGGAACATATTTAGTAGTGTCATTGTCAATTCTCATTGCCATTTGATGCTGTGCCGTTTCACGCAATTTTTAGATATGTTCTTCCCACTTGAACGGCACTAATTGAATTCTAGCGGCTACACATTGGAAAGCCTTCACATAACTAGCTGGCAATATCAGTAGGAACATTGGAACTTAGTAAATAAAATTTTTGGCAAAACATTGGGTTCCAAGTTTTGGCTTAATTTATTCATGACTAATAATTTTTCTGTTCTTCCACTGTTGATTGCCAAACACATGAAGTACTATCAATGGATAACTCATTCTTCAGTGACAGACATTTCAACCATTACTAGTGATTGAAACTAATCCTAGTCAGCAATATGTAATACCCCACATGCACACAGACCCCCCATTATTTTGTTTTGACTTTGAAAACCACCATGAAGTTTCCATAACCAAGCTTTCCTTTTATGGGTTTACTAACACAAAGTGTTGTTAAGTTTTGTGTGTATTATTGGTCTTTTACTGTGTTCCAAAAGCAATACAGAAACAAGCACTGTGAAAGTAAAACTGTTGGAACTTGGAACTACAATCCAAAACCAGAAAATTGGTATGCAAAATTATGTACTTAAAAATGACCAAGCCAAATTCTTTAATAGATGTAAATCATTTGGTACAAGAGAAAGGGCATGATTGAAAAAAAAAAAAAAAAACTCTTTAATTAAAAGAATGTACACAAGCAGAATTGAGAATTGAGAATTTCATCCCTGAATTTGTAAGTTGTAAGCACAAGTGAAAAAAAAAAAAACAAATTCTAGATATTACTAACATCATTTAGACTCCAATTGCCTCTCAAATATTCCTTGTGATTGTAAAAAATTCCAGGATTCTTCTTGAGTCTGGAAGAAATTGGATGATGGCCTTTGCATTCTAACACCACTTATGCTGTTTCTTGCTGCCATCATTTCATTGAGTGAGAGCCTTTTCTTGGGTTCAGGTCTTTGCTTTGGAGCACTGTGAGACCTTAGTTTTGCATTGAATGACTGAGTATTGGCCATGTAGTTGGGGAAATTGGAGCAAGGTCTGAAGAAAGTGTCTCCACAAACACTCTTGGCTGGTGTAGCTGGAGCATTAGCCCTCACATAGTTTGTGAAACGCGGGGTGCTATGAGCAGTGGAGAATCTACACTCATCCACGTTGTAGTACCAATCAAAATCTTGAATGTGTCTGCAATCAGGAACCGAGATTCGACCGGGGACCGGACAAGGAAGAGGGGATGAGATTGCATGGCAGGACATGTCTTCTCCACACTCAGACATTGTAGAGGTGAAGCGCCTAGACCTCGATCGAGTCTTGTATGTGTCAATTTCAACAATCTTGGGGCTCTCATCAAAACCATTCAAGGATGTTTCATAGGATGTAGGTAGCCTTTTACTGTGGAATTCACTCCTTGTTTCATCAAATCGTTCCTAAAAAGTACAAAAAGGACACAACACCAAGCAAATAAGACATTGTTTGCTGATAGATAAAATAAAATGAGTGAAGTTGGTAATCATTCAGGACTAGAAAACCAGTTTTTAATTACCACAGGTTTTCTTGCAAGAACTTCAGGTAGAAATCTGTCTTCTTTGCTCATGGAACGACGAGCTCGCTGTGTTCTAACAGCAGTTTGAGCTCTTATTAGAGCTTGCATACTGTGAAGAGTTGCAGCAGCCCTCTTTCTAACCAAATACCCTCTAACAAGAGCTTGTATCTTAACCAATCCTTTCAGTGCTCTAAGAGCCTTCCGTGCCTGAAAGTAAGCAACATAAAAGTTTAAATTAAAAGTGCTAGTATAGTAATGGAACTTAATAAAACCATGAAATTGACAAAATGTACATAAAGAATTGTCAAATATTGAAAATGGTTTAATTAAAAGAGCATCAAAATAACAAGACAAGTCAACTCTAACGTGGAGAATGGAAAGTGCAAAGGGTAGTTTGAATGACCCAAACAGAAAGTGAAAGGCACTGTTTCATTAAGAATCTAAAATAATTTTTGAGAGGAGACAAAGGAGTAGGAATCAAGCAAAACACTTCACTTAAACAAACCTAATAAAATAAATATGTCCAAGACAAGAACCAATGCAATTAACCAAACAACATTTTCAAAATGAAAGAAAGCAGACACACACACACATACATACCCACATAAACAACACCAAAATTTTGATTTGAAACATCACAAAAAGACAAGACACATACCAAGTAGCCTCTAAAAAAAGTTTGGATCTTCACAGCAGCCCATTTCTCCCTGCTTCCACTGAACAATGCCCCTCTCCCCTGGCTTGTGAGCCTCACAACAGCCACGGCCGCCTGTGCGGCGGCCACGGCGGCATCGGCAGCAGCAGCGGTGGCGGCTGCCACGGCAATTGCATGCTTGTTCTGCTCATTCTCTGTCTCAGAAATATAGGATCTGAGCCAGGTGTTGTTGTTATCAGTGGCAGGAACTGAAGAAGGTGGTGGCTTGGCAAAACTCCACCTTTTCTTCTCCTTCTTGTCAGGAGCCAATGAGCCTGAATTGTCACTGTGGTCCTTCTCCTTCTTCATCCCCAACAACCCCTTCAACCACCTGCTAGCTTTCCCCATAATAATAACTTCACACAACTTTTTCAGTCACGATCTGGAATGAGAAAACGGTGCCAAAGTTAAGCCAAACTTTGCCTCTTTTGGTTAAAGATAAAGAGGGGTTTTGCTTGTGTAAGTGAACAAGTGTAGCAACCAAGTGAAAACAGATGGTTCAATATACAAGGGACAGGTGAAAATGAAAATTCTTGGTTTTAAAAATTGGAGGGACAAAGAAACAAAAGAGGGTGTAATGTAAAGTGTAAAGAATCTAGCAGAAGAGAAGTGATGAGAGCAGGATGGTTGAAAAGATTAATAAAACGGGGTAAAATGAAAGGCATCAAACAAACAAACCTTAAAAATTATAGTGAGGGGAGCGAAAAAATGGATAAAGATGGAACATTTTTTGAAAATAAACCTCTGACAGGACCTCGTGAAGAAGTGCATTAGAGGACAAAAAGCGGTCACAGAAAGTTAGCAGAGGCTCAAATGAAATGAAAAAAAAAAACAACATTAAAATAGTAACCATTACGCTTCAAAATCTCACCCCCTCTTGAGTAAAGAGACAAGAATTACAGACAAAGCACAAAGGTGAAATCCTATGAAATAAGTGACAATAATAATCATAGGGAAAAGCCCCCCAACCCCAACACCCAAAACAAAACAAACAGCTTCTTACCTGATCTTGAATTCAAAAAAGAGAAAGAGCGCCGAATTCCCTTCCCACCCCACTCACTCCAATAACACTACCAAAGTACTACCAACAATAACCAATTCCTCTTTCTCTCTTTATCTCACTTTGCACTATGTTATTATGCTAAAAAAAATGCAATATTATTACTTTGTTGCTCTATGTATTTATCAGGTAAGGATCGAACACAAATTATACAAAAATGTAAATTTAAATTTTATTATCAATATAAGAATCTTATTAGTAAATAATTTATAAGTAATTATATAAGTACTCAGCGAGTCTTTAAGGTACGTTCCTCATGAATCCTTAGCATCCACATCACTTAAACTATTGATTATAAAAAAAATCTATCTCTCTCTAACATTCTGGAGCAACGTGTAGTACATATGAAAGATACCCACTGACAACAATCCCGTGAGCTTGGTTCAAACCGGGCATTGAGTAAAAAGGGTTCAAAGAAAGGGAGCTCTCCCTTTCTTTCACTATTACTACTACTACTATATTGCTTTATTTGAAAGAAAAAGCTGGGACTGTGAGTTAAGTTCTGTAACCGAATAAAACCACTTTAAAGGCTAAAATAAAACTTGGTAGAGCATTGATATTTGATAGTACACTCTGGTGTGTACCATTCATTAAAGGCTATTCCAACTAAAAGAGCTGCTTTGTAATAATACTAACACTACTAGGTGAAACCACCAAAACCTGCAATTTTTTTTTCTACATTACTAAATGTGGTTTAATTTAAATTAATAATATCCAGAAAAAAAAAAACATGTTATAGAGTATCATACCACTTCTAAGTACAAAATTATAAACTATTTTATGACTTTTATTTTTTCTTTTTCTTTTTTATTGAAGTTGTAAAAAAGTTTAAGATTTTTATTTTTTGACTTTGATGTCGTAAGTATTTTCATTTTTTTTATTTTTGTATTAGAAGTCATAAATTATTTACAACTTTAAAGTGATAAATAATTTTTTAAAATTAATTATTAATGAATTTATGTTTTTTTTTCATTTTTAGTTTTATTTAATATTTTTTATATTTTTATATATAATTTTATTTAACATTTTTTATTTTATTTTATTTAATATTTTTCCACTAATCATATACCTAAGAAATACTCGTTGTGTATAATTAAAGGACATAATCATAATAACTATTTATATAAGTAAATTGAAGACTGATATTATTTTTACTTTTTATTTTTATACTTGTGCTTAATTTGTATTATTTATTTTATATTAATATATTATTTTATTTTTATTTTAACAATTACTTTTATTATTAAATTACTTTCTATTGTTAATATTAAAATAATTTATCAAATAAAATTAATTAATAATATTGTATGCAATTATTAATTTACTTAATTATAACTGTAAAAATTAATTAAAAAGAATTTAATATTATTTGATAAGTTTTAATTTAATATTATTTATTAATATTAATAACAAAACATTAGTTTTATTTAAATTTAAGTTTTTTATATTATTCTTTTAATTTACAAAACAAATAATAACCCTTTAAGAAAAAATATAAAAATATATTAGATATATTAAATAAAAAATATAAAAATATTAAATAATACTAAAAATAAAAACAAACATAAATTCATTAATAATTAATTTTAAAAAATTATTTACGATTATGAAGTCCTAAATAATGTATGACTTCTAATACAAAAATAAACAAAAAAACACTTACAATTTCAAAATCGTACTAAAAAAGGTCGTAAAATAAGTTTCAACTTTATATCCAAAAGTCTTAAGATATCTATGAATTATTCCTTTTTATGTATTCATTTAAATTTTATCCTTATTATAATTTACAAGGGAAAGAAATTACATCGGTCGTGTTTAGCCAACATATCATCTTTTTTGTCCCGATAACTAATACTACTGCCCCGAATTTGGGTCTGAGATATTGCAAAAGATTTTTCAGTTTCCGTATCCTCATAGCAACAACAGTGATTCCAGAAAACACTTTCTTCTTAGCCATCATCATTCCATTGCTTACCTTCTCTGCCACACCTTTCTCTTTCTCTTCTCCAAAAAAAAAAGTGCCTTTCCAATCCACAAACCAAATCAATGCTGTATGTTTACTCCTTCAACTTCCTCTCTCTTCGGGCTACACCATAACAAAACAAAGACTCGATCTTGATCTGATTTGGATAATTAATAATTACTGGGGTGGGTTAAGATTCAAATTTTGAATTTAAATGTTTTTTTTTAAAATTAGTCACTGGCTGAATAAGGGAATACTAATACTAACCGGGTGAAGCTTAAAATGAACACAAAGACAAAATAAAACGCTAGTGTAAGGACCCATTATGGGGCTTTATCATTATATTATAATGTGACAGAATACTCTGCGATATGATAACAAACATTTTCTCCGAATATTTTGGCAGACAGTCGGAATCCTAATAAATTGAATTCAATGTGCCCTTCTGTGATTATAAGGATGGAAGAGGAAATTGAAATGCATCTAATCATCAAAGGATACTCTTTGCCACAAATTTCTTCAATGTATTATAACAGCTGCATACCTATGACTTGAGTCAGAAAGAAAGTGGAAATATTGAATAATCAGAAATATCCTTAACTGTGTTTGGTTGAGCTTCTTGAATGTGCGTTACACACTTACACGTACACCATTTTTACATCAAAATCTTAAAAATAAAAAACCATAAAAGCAACATTTAATTGCTTCAAGTGGTCGTGGATCCAACATTTTCAATCAGGAAATACAATTTTGAGGCCAGAATCACGTAAATGACGTGAAAGCTATCTCAATTCTCTAGTAGCTTCACATTTGACGTGAAAAATCACATATGTGGTGCGTTACCAAACACGCGGCAAATTAAACATGCGCAACATTATAATATTAGATAACCTTTTTGTCATGGTGCTATTTGTTGAGAATCATTTAAATATATGTTATCAAATAGTTCATATTGATAATGCAAAATTTTTGTGCAACATTGAAATACCCTGGTTCTATTTGCGTGAGAGATTGTTGGAATCTTTGGGTATAATCCGACCCCTTTTGATACATATTATATTAAAAAAATACGAAAATGAAAAGAGTTTCAAGTATAGTTTGAGTGTATCTATGTACTTTACTGTATATAGTGTGAACTGTACAAAATGGTCCCGAGTCATTGCAATGAGCATTCCGGTCTGGTTATTTTGTACGCGTTACTGGGATTCAGTGAAAGGGAAGGGAGGGACCAAGAGACTAACCAGAGTTGAGTAGGTACAATAATATTGGACCACCATTTCATTATAGTATTTGCCTTAGGTATATAAAAGAATTCCTTATGACAAACAAGTTTCTTCTTTGACTCTGCTCTTTTAGTTATGGGCTAGCTATGAGTTAGGTGGGTTCATCTCAATTCCTGAGCATCTTTGAGCCCAAAAATACCTTTCTACAGAAGTACAGCCCAACTTGTTTCACAATGCATTTAAAAATTGAAGTCATTCTAATCTATACACTTTAGGGGGCATGTGGATTTTATTTATATTTTGTATTAAAGTCTTAGTTAATGAAAAAGATCCATTTGTGTTCACATGTGTAAGAATAACATTAGTGTTTTGTTAACTTTAAATTTTAAAATGATTTAACGTTACTTTTGGTTCATTATGTTTTGATTTGTTACATTATGTATTAAAAGTTTTATTTTGTCCTTTATGTTTTCAAAATGCATAATTTTGATCATTTTTTCAAAATTTTTGTTAGAAATGTTATTGTTTTAAATTTTAAAATAGTTAAGCTGACATAGTGATGACTAAAAATGGTCAATATCTTTTTATTTAAAAAATTAAAAATCACTAAGTAAATGAAGAAAAAACATATTTGAAACCACAAATAACAACAACTTTCACTCTCGTATTATTAATATTATCATTACTATTATTATTATTATTATTCAATTCAATCATTTAATAACAATAACAATTTCATTCATCAATTATTTTCAATCACAATTGGTAAGGGTTCATTCTCCTTTCGTTGCTCTACCTCTCGCTGTCGACCCAAAATAATTGTCATCCTACCCTCGCTTTCGTCTCTGCCACAACCTCCATACATGGTTGAAATTGCCGCCTCACCTAACGACAACAACCGTCTCATTGTTTCCTCTCTTTGCGTTACTCGTCTTCGCTCGGCTAGTTGTAAATGTCAAATGAAAAATCTTTTACTTGTTCGACTCAATCTTACGCGAAAGTGAAGGTCTTGCTCACAAACCTCACAAAGAGTCACGTGACTTCCGTGTTCAGATAATGGTGGTTTTTAGCCGTCACTGTGTATAGTCAATCATTTTAAAAGACTTAATGTTACTTTTGATCCATTATATTTCACTTTGACACATTAAGTTTAAAAAGTTTTATTATGGTTCTTTATACTTTAGTAATGTATCATTTTGGTTATTTTTTTTAATTTTAAGTTAATAGAACACTAATGTTTCTAATGGAAAATTGAAAAAATGACTAAAACAATATATTTCGAAAACATAACCAAAATAAAAATTTTAAAACTTAATATACTAAAGCGAAACAATTGTGAAATATAATGAATCAAAAGTGACCTTAAATCTAAAAAATAATATTATTTCAAAGTCATTAATGAAAGAAGGGCAACACAGGGAACAAAAATACTACATTACAGCAATGGTTTAGGTAAGACATAATTTGTCTAGTTATGATATCATTGACGAAATTTAATTAGTTAATTACAACAATGATAAAATGAGATTGGAATAGCCTTTTTAGTATGGGTTCAAATTTGGGTAGCTACTTAGTTCCTCTACATACTTATTATATTAGCCAAGGGTCACATGTCACTCTACAATGTGTGATAAACATGGTATTAGAATTTGGATTGAGTACGGTGGTTATTTCACTTTAAATTTTGAAATAATTGTTTTTGTTCTTGATAAGATGAGTAAATTTTGGATTTGGTCATTCTAAATTGTTTTCTTTAATTTTTATACCTCCAAAATTTGAATTAATTGTTTTTAGTCTATAATATTCATTTTACGATAAACTAATAATGTATTTTTATTGCTCCACAAAATTTAGGAGTCATTTGTTGACATGTAGAATGATCGCATGATCTTTTGTTAGACATAAATAGTTAACTGAGGTCATATAATAATAAGGACCAAAAGTAATTGAATTCAAATTTTAATGGATGAAATTCTTAAAAAAAATAAAGCATTTTTATGAGGACAAATACAAAATTTTGGCCAAAAACATATTTAACCATGATTTCATTTATGCAAAAAAAAATAATTGGATTTTTACATCTTTCATCCTCTTATGAGAGATAAGATTGTGAACAATGTAGATGGTAGACAGATTGTCATAGAATGGAGGTTGATCCAAGATGATGTACAAATATATGTCAAGAGGAATCAAAACTATTAAATTAACCTATGTAAGGTTATTCAACGCATAATATAGCTATTATATTGTGAATAAGCTACCAAAAATATTGCTTGTATGTATGTAACAAGATAATATAAGGTTGAATAACCTGCCAAAAATATTTGTTTTTGAAAGAAATGCAACCAGATAATACATTTTTTAAGCATAAGTAACTATTAAATTTCATTTGTTGAAATATAAATACGAGATAAAATTTGATATCAATTATTATATAAGTGAGATTAAAATTCATAAATCTAAATTTTATGATTCATAAATTTTTATAATACTAGATAAAATAAAATAAATATTTTTGTTTTAGATTTGAAAAAATTAAGGAAGAACATAAGGTTTGTTACTCAGTACAAAAAATAATTATATTACGAAGATATAAAAACACCCCCCGGTATGTATTTTTATTTTTATAAATAAACAAAAGAAATTTAACCATTATCTTTCTCCCCAATTTTCATCTCCATCCAAAAACAATATAAAAAACACCTTATTTGTCTTCTATTAATTTCTTATTTACCTTTTTTTCTCTCTTATTTCTGTTATACATTCAAATAAAGTATTAACAAGTAATATCAATTTGATGACATACCTATTGGTTTTGTCTCGTTGTTGTAGAAAAAATATATATAAAACAAAAAGCTGGATTAACAAGTTGTTTTTACGTGACAAATGTTCTTGAAGCCAACCTCTTGACTCTTGTGTTGGCGTGTTTATAGCTGGGCTTATCTCTGAACTTGATTCCAACCCGTGTATTTAGCGTTGGGTCTAGTATTGTATTTGAACAAAAAATATAAACGTCTCACAATTTGAACATATTGGGTAAATGACACTGAACTATTTTTTATTTATTAAATATACTATTGCATTTCATTCATCACCATAACTTCAACACAAGGAATCCATTATTACAAGTATAGACACTGAACTAATAAAGATCAATACTTCATCACGTGTGTATCTGACTTTGTTACTTTTCTAAATAATAATAATAATAAATTTCATTATGAGTATTGTTTTCTATGATAAAATATAAAATTAAATACACAAAATAAATGCATTTAAAACGTTAATTTTGGATCTACTTCTCAATGTAAAACCAAATATGAGAATAATCACTTATCTTTTTTTTTGGGTAAACTTTTTTAAAAAACACTTTTAATAGAAAAAAAATGAACGAGTTTCTCCTTAATATTACAATTCACTCATATAACTAATTTTTATAATAATAAAAATATGATGAAGGGTAAGAGGGTGTGAATGGTAGGGTGGAGATGGCATCAGGTTGGGCGGTAACTGGTATGGTGACGGGAGAGTCTATATTGAAGTAAGAAAGTTTTGTTATATTATATTATGAGAGATATGAGTCTAATTTAATTGATTGAATAAGTGTGTAAGGGTTATAAATTTTTAAATACCATGTTTAATTTCTACCAATCAAAATATTATGGGATGGAGAGTTATGTGTAACTATGCGAGAGTTTGTTCATGGATATGGTTAAAGTGGAAATTATGCTGCTGAATTTAGTAAGGTGCAATTGTTGTGATCAATTCATATGGAAGCATAATACTGGAAAGTATTTTAAAAGAATGTACTTTGTTTAAAAACATGTCAATTTATTATATCTGGTGTACGTTGTACCGGGATTAATTGGGTAACAGCTTATTGATTCTGATATTGGTGATGTGGTTAGTGGGTACATCAAGCTCTATCTTTTGTACTACTTGTACCAGTTTGGGTTCCTCATAAATAAAATGTTGCTGTATTTGGCTTTCAGAAATAAAAAATAAAAAAGTCTCTTATCTAACTTTTAAAAAAGTTGAACTGCAATTAATTTTAATTTATAGGAAAACTTAATTTATTTTACTTTCTTCTTTTATAAATTTTCATGTAAAAAATAATCTCAAACAAGACTATTTCCAAGAGTAACTCAAACAGGCCTTTAAAATCATGTCAAATAATTTTAATGTGATTTTGAATTTAAGGTAAATCTAAAAGACACAAAAAAATATCAATTTTTTTTAAACAGTAGGATATATATACTCTCATCCTATTCTTTAAACAGTCCATGGCTCATTACATATATGCACATTTGTTTCTTAAATTAGCTGCAGCTTTTTTTCTATTCAGTGGAAATAAATAACAAGGAGAGGAGATTATATTATCTCAAGCTATCCTTCAAAAGAAGGGTATCTAAAACAGGAGAAATAATATGCAAAATAGAAAATGGACTCCTATATATCCAAAACACCCTGACGATCGAGCTAGGTGATCAGCAACATAGTTACATTGTTTACCCAGCTTTTGTTTGAAGGTTTATATTTATTCTGGGCAATATTGAGATGGATATATAACATTTTTACTTTTTATTTTCTAAAAACATTTTTTTGAAAAATTATTAAAAATTAATAATTTTTAATAAATTTCAATCTATCACATGAATCAATCACAAGAAGAATGTATGAGAGATAACATTTTTAAATTTGTTTTTAAAGAATGATCATTCAAACATTATGATGATAATTAACAAGTAATAATTGGTTAGTCTTAAAAAAATGTAATAAGTGGTTGGTTACAGTGAATAGTACGTGTGAGAAAAAAAATGATATTTTTATTTAAGGCATGTTTGAGTACTGTTTTGAAAATCATTTTTCAGTTTTTAAAAATTTAAAAATCTGTTTGATTGGTAAATTTTGTCAAATTGTTTTCTAAAACTCTTTTCAAATTTTAATCCTAAATAGTTCTCGGTTTTTTTCAAAAATTTAAAAATTTGTTTGATTGGTAAATTTTGTAAACTTGAATTATATTTGACAAAACTAGGTGAAAGTATTTTCATCTTTTAAGGATATATTTATACTTTTTCGCTATTAAATTTTTGTATTTTCATTTTTTAAAATTGTATTTGTTAATGAATTATACAATTAAGAACAAAAGTAATTATTTATTCATTTTCTTTATCTTTAAAGTGGATTAGTGAGATTTGTGAAATTCTCTCTCCTAGAAGGAATATGCGTCAAAGGAATTCTCTGTCTTAGATATATTTCTGTGCTTTGTATGGAGAAATTGACTCTTCTAATGATCAAGAAAATTTAAGCATCTGAATGATAAACAGCCAAAGTATCAAAAAATGGACCAACCTTTTTTCTAGTTTTATATAGCCAAGTAAACAATAGACATCTTTTGTAAGGTTCATGGGCTCAAAGTAAAACATTCAAAAGTTTAGATTTGTGGCATCAAAGAAAGTTGGCATAAAGGTTATATTCCAATTTTCTAACATCATTGATTTCACTCAAGCCATGAAAAAGGGAAAATATCTCGAAATTCCTTAATTGGTAGGACAAGTAAAAAATTCAAAAATTGCCTTCATTATGTATCGTATCAACTTGCGGCTAGCTGGTTGGAAAACCAAGACCTTAAATAGAGCATGTAGAATTATTCTTGCTAGGTCTGTTCTAAAAACTATACTTATATATGCCATGCAAAAACTACGGTTATCCAAATATATTTGTTGAGTAAATTGACAAACTATTATGAAGCCAAAAAGTAAGGGAGGCTTGAGGAAAACAGGTAGAGTGAGGTTGGAGAGAGAAGAAGGAAGAAAGACAAGTTATCTTATCTACTATTAGTTATTTTCTAGCTTAACTTTGACTTAAATAAAATAAGATAGATAGTAGGATAAACAAATCATTTTTTTAAAAAACATATCATATTTTATTAATGCACCAAATAATTGATTACATTGTAAAAAAAACTGATTACAACATGATAAGATTTATGTTATCTTGATAATCAAATGAGCCTAGCGATAAGGTAGGAGTAACATTATTCACAATCGTAATAAATATCTTAAAATTTATATTTAGTTGTATGATTTTATATTAACTAATTTATTGATAACGTCGGCCGGAATCTTTAAGAGTAAAATATTACGTATAATATTCAACGCGGGATTTTTATCTAACTATTTTGAAAATTAAAAACAGAATGATTTGAAATTATTAATTGATATTTGATAACGTCATTAAAACAATATTATGGACGGAGAGAATCGAAAACAATATTGAACACGTGAATTTAAAATATTTTGAAGCAGTACTAATAATTATGAGAGAATAATTTGAATCGAAACGAAGGAAAAAATCCTTAAATTGTGTGATGCTATAAATATCTGATAAAAAATCAAGAAGGGACTAACCCCACCATTCCCTTCAGCGCGCTCTCTCTCTCTCTCTCTCTCCTGAGTGCTGAATTCGCCGCCCCTTTTTTCCAAACCTCTCTTTCTTCGAAGCTTCTCTCTCTCTCTCTCAAATCCCTTCCCTTCCCTTCATCCTCCTCTTTCAGATCTCCCTTTATTTTTCTTCCTTTTGGTTTTTTCTTCGATTTTGAGATCTAGGGCCTTTTAATTTCCGCAATTACTCGCACCGCTTCTCTTTTCTTCGTTCTAGGGTTCCGATCTGTCGTTCAATTCTGTTTTCCATTGTGGGCCGTGTCTGAATTCTCGATCCGTTCCTTTTTTCTTTTCCTTTCTCCTTAAAATTTGTTTTCTTGGTGTCGGTTTGTTTGAGGCTGTTCTTTTTAGATTTTTTTAAAAATATCTTTCTTTTTCGGATATTTGTGCGTTGAGATCATGGGGGGCTCGGAAGGGGTGGGAGCATCGTCGAAGCAATTCGGTGTCACGAAGCCCATATCAATGGCTGGCCCAACGGTTACTGATTTGCAGAGGACTCGTGAGTTAGAGAAGGTGTGTTTCATTGTTTTGTTTATATTATGATATAATACGCCTTTTTTTTTTGTTTTTTTAAGGTTTGTTTATTTATTTGTCTGGAAAATTCTTTGCTTTGTGTGCAAGTTTCTCGCTGTTTCGGGGCTTTACGAGAGCAAGGAGGAAGCTGCCAAAAGGGAAGAGGTTCTTCACCGACTTGGAGAGGTAAAGGGAGAGATAGAGAGAGTTTTGTTTTGATGATTCTTCGTTGTAATGATTGTTTGCGATGCTGAGTTGTTGTATTTGATTGTTTGATGACAAGAACTTGTGTGATGATGCCAACCTAGGAGTTGTAGGGGTGAAATATGGAACTATGTGTTTGAATTGATCAGGGTGTTTATTTCTCTTACGAGGGGATTAGTCTAATTGAGTGGTTAATATACACGCTTCTTATTATTTATCATTTGTCAATAGTTCTATTTTTTTGTTACTTTATCTTGCTGGCAATATTAATTGTAGTTTGAATTGTAGTTGTGGTTGTGACGATGGGGTCTTGTCTCCAATCAGTTTATGAGTGTACTTTCATTTGTCATCTATTGAGAAGCTATTTTGTTACTTCATTAGGAGGGTAATCATTTTGCTTTTAATTTGTTTTCTTTAATTCAGATAGTGAAAAATTGGGTGAAGCAACTTACCCGCCTTAGGGGATACACTGATCAAATGGTGGAAGATGCAAATGCTGTCATTTTGACTTTTGGTTCTTATCGGCTTGGTGTGAGTATCTTACCCGCCTTGCTTACGTCTTGGTTTATTGCTGGTGAAGCAAACAACACAATTAATGATCTTTTTACTCCGTTTGAGAATTCATAATCTTACCAGTTTCCAAGGGATTCTATTGGATTTTTGTTATTAAACATTGTTGTCCATATTCATTGTTTGTTTTTTTAAATTTTATGATGCAGGTTCATGGTCCTGGGGCTGATTTAGACACTTTATGCATTGGGCCGTCCTATGTAAACCGGGAGGTATATTGGGAGTGCGGATATTTTATTTTATTGTGTGCTTTATCATCACAATTTACTTTTTATATCTGATTTTTCATGTTTTCATCACCAGGAGGATTTTTTCTACACATTGCATGATATCTTAGCTAACATCGAGGAAGTCACAGAACTGCAACCAATTCCGGATGCTCATGTCCCAGTTATGAAATTCAAGTTTGATGGAATATCAATTGATCTCCTCTATGCCAGTATTTCTCGATTGATTGTACCTGAAGTAAGAGAAATCATTTTCTTTTCTTCTTATTCCTTAATAAAAAAATCTTCTAAATGAAAGGGGCAAGCTTACATTTATCTAATTTGTGTTTTTGTATATTATTATCAATGAAAATTTTAAAATGGGCTTTTAATTGCTCAATTTGTTTTTGATGAATCTTTACTGCCTAAATGTCTTACTAAGTTTATTATACTCAGATTGAGTTGTGCTTGATGCTATAATGATATCAAAGAAGTTAAAGAATTAAATATTTTTTTATTCCAGACTCAATGTCTTACTAAGTTTATTATATTCAGATTGAGTTGTGCTTGATGTTATTATGATGTCAATGAAGTTAAAAAATTAAATATTTTTTTATTCTAGTCTCAGTGATCTGTATCTTGCAAGTTTTGTAGTTTTTGTGTCATATTTTGGAACCTTTTTCTTTTTGAATTTGTGAACAGGACTTGGATATATCTGATGTCTCTGTTCTACACAATGTTGATGAGCCTACCGTGCGAAGTTTGAATGGCTGTAGGGTTGCAGATCAAATTCTAAAGCTTGTTCCTAATGTTGAGGTATTTTTAGGATGTTTCTTCTTATTGCTTTAACCCTTCCATTTCATAATATTTACTGTTCACCTAATACTTCTACACTTTCTTTTGTATGGCTTATAGCACTTTCGCACAACACTTCGTTGCTTGAAATTTTGGGCCAAAAGGCGAGGCATTTATTCTAATGTGAGTGATATTCTATTTTTTTTTTCATCTTCCTTTCTAATCATGCTAGTTCATTTGTTTGCTTCCAGTATCCACTAATATGGTTATTGGCTTGTTTATAAATATTTGTGCTATGTTTTGTTAATATTTATTTTCAGGTGACAGGTTTTCTTGGTGGTGTTAACTTGGCACTTCTTGTAGCTCGAGTGTGCCAGTTTTATCCAAAAGCAGTTCCAAGTATGCTTGTTTCTAGATTCTTCAGGGTATATACACAGTGGCGGTGGCCAACTCCTGTCATGTTATGTCCAATAGAGGAGAATGATCTTGGGTTTCCTGTTTGGCATCCTGGTAAAAATCCTCGTGACAGATCCCATCATATGCCAATCATTACCCCTGCCTATCCCTGTATGAATTCTAGTTATAATGTTTCTATGAGCACACTTCGTGTGATGATGGAGCAGTTCCAATATGGCAATAAAATCTGTGGGGTAATCATTACTCTTTTCTTGTTGAATCATTTTGGATATTAATACTTATTGATTTTAAATAATAATACTTATTTATTTAAATAATTGGTAATTATTCCTTTGTCTAAAAATCACAGGAAATAGAATTGAGTAAAGATTGTTGGAAGGCTCTGTTTGAAAAGTATAGTTTCTTTGAAAGCTATAAAAACTACTTGCAAGTTGATGTAGTTGCTGCTGATGCCGATGACTTGCGCAGCTGGAAAGGTTGGGTGGAATCACGCCTTCGCCAGCTGACTTTGATGGTATGTTTATTTATTTATCTTGGTGAAATCACGACAACTTAAAAAATGTTACATGAGAATTTATAGAAATTACTATGAATTTGTATCCTGTTTGCAGATTGAACGTGATACTTTTGGGAAGTTGCAATGTCATCCCTATCATCATGAGTTTGTCGATACTTCAAGGCAGTGTGCCCATTGTGCTTTCTTTATGGGTTTGCATAGGAAAGAGGGAGAAGTTGTTCAAGAAGGCCAGCAATTTGATATACGAGGGACAGTTGAAGAATTTCGGCATTCTGTTAATATGTACATGTTCTGGAAACCAGGGATGGAGATTTATGTTTCTCATGTTCGTAGAAGGCAAATTCCATGCTATGTGTTTCCTGATGGTTATAAACGATCTCGGCCATCAAGGCCAACATCACAATTTGAGAATTGTAAATCATTTCATAATAATGAGGTTTCTGTGACTGAACATGTGGAGAGAATCCGTAAGAGGAAGAACAATGATGGTGTGGATGTGAGGGAGGATGCTATAGTTAAAAGGCAATATGCTTGTCCTCCTGGGGATAGATTGGCAAGACGCAACAGCCTTGGTACTGGTGGTTTGTCTGTTGAAGCTGTATCTGATAGTCAAGAGTTGAGAAGTGTGGAGTGCAATCATTTGTCAAACAGTGGGCAAGATGATTTGGATAGAACAGAGTCTCCTGAAGCTGCTTCAAATTCTAGTGTGATTACATCTGTTGGTTCTTCTGAAGATATTGTATCTGTGTCAGTGGCTGGTTGTGTTGAGAACTCCAGGGGTGTTGAAATGATGAACAATGGAAGGTTTGAGGATACTACTTATGGGAATGATTCTGTCACACTGGTGAAAAATATAGTGGCCAGTGGAAATGAAGTGTTTCAGCATGAGCTACAGCAGCAGTTGCAGGTTTTGGTTTTCAATTTCTTCCTGATTTTTTGCTATCTGTTCCTTTTTTTTAACTGACATGATATATTTTTCACCTATTATAGTGTAGTATTCTTAGCCATTTGATCATCTTTTTGTGTCCTCTTTTTACCGCAACTGTATAGATTGTGTAGAGCCAAGTGCACTGATGTGCAAGGTCTTCCCTGGAATACCTTAAAGCCAAAATGCAATGATTGTATTGCTTACGCATTAGATAGCTTAATAAAGGCTGCTCGTACACATTTCAAGAAATTTGCGCATCTACTGTTATTGTTTCAATTTTTTTTGTTGGCTTATTTTGTACAACAGTGTACTGACCAATTTACCTTTTTTTTTTTCTGGGGCTTTATTTTGAAGCCGAATGCAATGCTAGGGATGGTTCTTGATTCTGCAGAAAAGGTTCTCTCAGAAGCTGTGCAAGAGCCGGTGATAAGGCATGTTCTTGTTTATTAATTATTGTTTTTAGAGCTGGTCTATCTGTTGGCTTTATGCTGTCTCTTGTGCTTTTTGATATATCACAGGAGATTGAGTCTACCATCGACAGTTTAGATATCAGTGGCAATGTCTGGAAGTGGCAATTGTTCAAGTGGAGAAAGAAGAGAGCCAGCAATTTGGGTAAGTACTAATTTAAATGGCTGGCTTTCATTTCTCTATTTTTTTCAGGCTTGCTTGATCGTTCAAGCATGCAAATTGGAACTGATCTGCATCAGGCTGAAGAGTTGGAGCTGAGATTTGTCAGCCTTTGTACAGTTTGCATTTTTTTGTGCATTTGACTCAACTAACTTTACTAGAATCTCTGTTTAGGATTCTTCCTAAACTTAGTGGCATATTTGAAAGGCTCTTGCTGTACTTTGCTGTTTTGCTTTATTTTAGGGCTAGGGAGATCCCGGGAGGGTGGTGGAGGGTTTGGGTAGTGTTTTATAGCAGCAGAGGGGGCTTAGTTAGCAGCAACATTATTAATACTGATATTGTTGTACTGCCTCTGAGAGGTTATAAACTTGACAGTGGTGATATGATAAACTGCGATCTCAACCTTCTATCTGTTGTACATTTCTTTGATTCTCGCCTCTGCTTAGCATCCATCAATTTAGTTAACAAGAAACGAATTAGCAATATATTCCATATTCTACAAATATAATAACCCGGTGCTTAAATCCTGCTGACGTCGATATGTATAAATATTGTCTAGCAACAAATTTTTTCCGCCTCTAACTTTTACTTTCCGCCTACTAATATTGGACTTGGTAACGGGAGAGAAGCGAGTGAAATGTAGGATGAGTTATGTGAGGGAAAAAATTCACAACAAATATATTTATACATTGTGAATTGTGGAAATCAGTGTCTTGTTAATAATTTTTATGACTCGAACCGCCTTCAACTTTTTAAAATTAACTTTAATTTAGTTTTTGGTTAAAAATATTCTTAAACATTATTCAGATTGCGGTTGTTAGAATTAACAATATGATTTTACATTTTGTTTTACCAAAGAGTAACATAATAATACCTCTTATCCTTTGGGATTTGAGATTACGTTTGCCTTACAATTTTATTTAATTTAAGATTTAAGATGTCATCAAACATATTATCGTTATGTTGAGTTAAAATTTTGAGTGGTTCGTACTTGGTCACTAAAAGAAATGAACACCCAGCAAAATTGTGTATGTTGCTATTTTGCGTAGGAAGAAAGTCAGTAATTCAGCTATATAATAGCATGATCATATTTTATATTTACCAGTAGTTCACGTGTAAGAGATTAAGAAATTGATTGACTAGATAAAAAAAAAAAAACTCCAAACTAGAAACAGCGACGTTATAATTACTGGCTTTGTTCTTTGTCACGTTGCTGTTCCAAATTTGGAGTTTGTTCGCTATCGTTGTCACCCTCGTACGAGCAAAATTATTTCAGCTAAGAAAAAAAAAATGTCAGCTAATCATTGCAATTTGCATTACACACAACAATTGCAATGCACGTTCATTCAATTTATTACAATCACTTTAACTAAATTCGTTATTCGCTTTCCTAATTAGTCGCAGTGGTCAATAATACTATATTTATTTATTTATTTGCGCTTTCTATTTATATATATACACGATGCGAGCATGATAAAAACAGAAACCGTTGGTTGTGCGTTCAGTCCGTGAAAGCAAAAGAATGAGGAAGGTGGTGGTGTGTGCTACAGTGATCGGAGCGTGCACGGTGGTGGCGGTGGTGGTGCATAGGTACGCGAGGAAATGTCGACGGTGGGCAAAGGCGATAGAAATATTGAAGGAGTTGGAGGAGAAGTGTGCAACGCCAACGTGGAAGCTGAAGCTGGTTGCGGATGCCATGAACGTGGAGATGCATGCTGGTCTTGCTTCAGAAGGTGGTAGCAAGCTCAAGATGCTCATCACTTACGTTGATAAGCTCCCAACAGGGTATTAGTGCATTGCATTCTTTTCTTGATCCAATCTACCTTTAATTTAAGATCTTATTATTGAATGTCTTTCTCCTTAATAGATCAATCTAATTATCTAAATCCATTTCCATATTACATTTCTTCTTTTAGAAAAATTTGAATGTTGTTGAGATCTTAGATTTGTTACTATGAGGATTATATATTATTCCTGCTTTTTGATTATTGAAATGCAATGTCTATAAAAGGAAGTTGTGGCTTGCATGTTGCATATCGGTCAGTGGTATCCTTAATGATATAGACCTTTGTGTTACTAATATAGGTTGCTAGAAAGCTAAGAACATGCCATCATGGTGTGACATGATTGACAAATAAGTAGACAACTTTGTCTCTTAAACATGTAATTAAAAAGTTAGGTCGAGGTATGGATTATCAAAAAAAAAATCCGATGGACAAGGTTAGTTTCTTGAATGGATCTCAGTATTCAAGATATTAGTCTTTGTCTCTTGGCGGGAGGATAACCTGGATTTAACCAAAAGGAAGAAAGTTAAGAGCATGCTGGATCCGACCTTTAATTTGTAGTATTTGTGCTGTTTCACTTTTTTGGTGTAACACTATTGAAAAATGATGTGGAATTGCAAAGTAACAATGTTTATGGTGATTAAGGAGTAATTGGTTTTTCATAGTCATATTTCAGATGCAGTAATATCCCACAAAAATCATATTCATGTAGTACTCGTGAAAGAGAACCAAGTTAGTGACATTTCATACATCAACTGCTAAACTTTTCTGTGGTGAATGTGCTTGTTTGTTTTTTTTATTCGTTTAGGAACATTTTGAAATTTTAGGGGGCCTTGAATAAATATTATACTATTCGGTGGTTCTTATGCATCCCTTCCCTTTTCAGGAATGAGGAAGGACTATATTATGCATTGGACCTTGGAGGGACTAATTTTCGCGTGTTACGTGTGCAATTGGGAGGCAAGTATGGTGGTATTATTAGTCAAGAATTCACTGAGGTTTCAATTCCTCCTAATTTGATGGTTGGAACATCAGATGTAAGCTTCTTTTTTTTTTTTCTTACCAGTTTGAAAATCCTTCAGCCTACCTGCTGTTTTTGGTTACTCTTTTTTCCTAACACGTGTTGATCTTTGTATAAATCATATGAGAAACAAGACCAATCTAAAAAAGTTGTGATTCAGGAACTCTTTGACTATATTGCAGCAGAACTTGCAAAATTTGTTGCCCAAGAAAATCAAGATTTCCAAGTGTCTCCTGGTAGGCAGAGAGAGCTAGGTTTTACCTTTTCCTTTCCTGTCATGCAAACGTCACTTGCTTCTGGGAACCTTGTCAAGTGGACAAAAGGCTTCAACATAGACGGCACAGTTAGTCCCTTTTCCCTGATTTCTTTGATGCTTTTTACATTTTTTTCAGATTGAATATCTCCTTTGCTGTGGATAATATAATTTCAGAGATATAATTTATTATGTCTCCAATTACAAAACCCTAAATTTGAATTTACAGTTGCCTCACAAATTAATATTATATATCAAGTATTGTCTAATGTTAATGCATTACACAACATAATGAGGATATGTTCCACAGATTCTAACATTTAAGCATGTTTGGATAAACTTTCCCGGAAACACTTCTAGAGAAGTTTATTTAAACAAGTCCTTAATCTCTCATCTTGTTGATTTTAAATATCTATCGTAATTTGTTAGTAAGATGTTCTTTATCTCTTTTAATTTTTGTAGACAATGTTCCCTGAACTCATTAATGTGGAAGTAGTTTATATTTAGTGCAGAACGTCATTCATAGCTTGAAGTTCTTATTTATTTACTTGTTAATATTGTTGAAACTAATGGTTTAGGAGAATGAAGGTTTTAGATTCTACCGAAATTACTATTCTTTCACCTTTGCATTTATACTTAACTTTGTTGTTGTTTAAATAGGTTGGTCAAGATGTTGTGGCAGAATTAACTAAAGCCATTCGGAGACAAGGTCTTGATATGCGTGTAAATGCTCTGGTAATTGAAGTTTTGCACTCTTTTGCATAACATCAATTAGATCACAAGACTTTCAAATCTTAGTTTTTTTTATAGATCATGCCTTTTCAGGGTACGAAGTTTTTTTATGCCTTTTCAGGGTATTATCTTTTATTGTGAGCACTGTGTACTTATATTTATTATATATACTAGGTCAATGACACAGTTGGGACATTAGCAGGAGGTCGATATACAAACAGCAATGTTATTGCTGCGATTATTTTAGGTACTGGTACAAATGCAGCCTATGTGGAACGTGTTCAAGCAATACCAAAATGGCACGGTCCTTTGCCAGATTCTGGAGATATGGTGAGAAGTTCTTGTCTTATTTTCCTTTGGTTGTGTGTTTAGTCTTAAGAATGGTTACATATTATTTGATATGAATGATAGATTAAATACTGAAGCTTCTTTGATATATGAGATGACTCTAGGCTATCAACATGGAGTGGGGAAACTTCCGGTCATCACACCTTCCATTAACTGAGTATGACTGTGCATTAGATGCTGAGAGTTTCAGCCCTGGTGATCAGGTGAGTTTTTTGTGTTACTTCTTAGCTCCATCTTTCTGCCTTAATAATGAGGCTATATAATTGTTTTTCAATCATACTTCAGATTTTTGAGAAGATGACTTCTGGCTTGTACTTGGGAGAAATTGTTCGTCGAGTACTATGCAAAATAGCTGAAGAAGCTTTCTTTTTTGCTGACAATGTTCCCCCGAAACTTAAAATTCCGTTCATATTAAGGTATAATGCTAGATATTTGACTAGCCACTCTGTCAATGTGATTTTTGTTTATTCATTACTTCTCTTTCTGTTGTCTCCCCCCTCTCCCTAAAACTGCTGTTTATGTCAGCAGTTGAATTTGAACAAAAACTTATTTCATCATTTGTTTGATAACTATGAAGTTGAGTATTATGTGTATATTATAACTTCATTATGTTGTACATGGATTGCATCTCCTTTATGCTCCTGTATAGAAAAGATTCTATGGTTCCAAAAACATGAAAAAGAAAAACAAGCAAAAAGACAAACACGGAGGAGAAGAAATTTATGCCTCATTATTTATTCTGTATGAAATAGCTGTCTATGGGGTAAACTGATACAAACCCTTTTCGAGTAAGGGAGAACTCCACAGAAGGAATAAATAGGAAGCTAAACTGAATTCATTTTCTAATCTTCCAGCAGTACAATGGTTGTGTACATAATATAGCAGCATATTGCATACCTAGCTGCTATGCACACACACTAACCACAAGCTAAAACAGATTCCTAACAAACTCATTCTAGGTATTTTTCCAATTATTATTTCCTATATTTAATTACATAGACTAATAACAATTCTTTTGGGCCTGTCAATAAGAATTGGACCGTAACACAGACATTTATCCATCGAAGCAAAAAATTAGTATGACCTCACTAGTAGGTATAGAAGTATCCTTTTGGCTATTGTCCATTCTCAAAGAAAGTAAAGTGGCTAGAGAGGAGAAAATCACAAAGATTCATACAACTAATAATAAGGTTGTCATGGGGATGCATATTGGGGAAACAATATCATCAGGGGAAAACAAGGAGTCATAAGGTGGTTTGGTGGTTGGGCGGAAGGCCATAAGAGTTGAAGTTATTAGGAGGTCATGGGTTTGAATCCCCTCACTAAAATAACATACCAAACATACCAACTGCTAACATCTGTCGATACAGAAAAAAAAATCATCAGGGGAAACAACATAATCTTTGACTGGTTAAGATTTTTTTGTCTCGCTTAAATTTTGAGTTTTTTTTTGTCTTGATAAGATTCCGGTGTAACAGAATCTTTGTAAGTTATAGTATTGATTTTTATAAGGATAATTGTTAGTTATGATCCTATCAATTAGGTCCCCTTAGGAAGAAACTATTTCAAAAAATTATGTTACTCTAGGGGGAGCTCTTGTTAAGGACAAGTTTGCTTCTTGGTTTCACTATAGGTCTCACAAGAACAAGTTTTTGTGTCTAGGCCGGTCTGTGACTTGATCCTACACGAATGTTCATAACAGGTTGCCATAGCCATCATAATGGAAAATTAAGGGAGAGTTTTGTTCGTCGCTCCTCAGCCACTCGCTTGTGGAGTAGTGTTGATGAATCTTCAGTATGCCCAGTTTATGTTAATCTACTTCAGAGGTTTTGGTTCAATCTCTATGAGATTCTCAGTGTGCTTGTCCTTTAAGTTAACTAGCCATGAGACAAGATAGAAGATGGTGAAAACTTGGAGCTTTCACTGATTGGTCCATCAGTGATACTCAGGAGTAGTTTGATTTGAGAAAACATTTTTCATTTTCACTTTCTCTTTTGCGAAAATAACTTTTTATAATTGCTTACACCATTTCCTGCCCAAACTTTTAAAAACAGGAAATAAAGAAAATACAAGGTGACATTTTTATAATTTAAAAATGAAAATAAAAATGTTTTCTCCTTCTTTCCAAGATTGTTGTGTTTCTTATAATTTACTGGTATTGTTTAAAATTTTTGTATCATGACCATCAGCATTGGATGTGCAGTACACCTGACATGTGTGCAATGCATCATGATTCATCTACTGATCTCAATGTGGTAGGAAGCAAACTGAAGAACATTTTGGAGGTATATAGAACTCTCTATTCTGTTTGGATTAAGATTTTCCAACAAGGCTTTTACAGCATGTGTACATTGAACTTTAGAACATTATTTTAATCGATGGTGATATTAAGGTTCTCTATTTATAATTAGTTATCAATTATGATGCACAAATATGATACATATGATACATGTATTAGATACTATTTGATACTATATGTATTCAATACGGTTATATATTATTAAAAATATATATAGAATATGATACGTGATATCTATATATGTATAAACAATCATAAAACATAATATAATTACATTTCTGCAAATCTAAAATAATAACATTCTTCTTATTTCTTAGACACTAGTAAAAATAAAATAAAAGTTATAAATTATTGTCATTAATAACACGAATAGTATCAATCTCATTCTTTTTTCGAGATTATCCATAAGGGGGAAAATTTCTATTTTTTGGTTCATAAAGGGACAATGCCACTATGTTTCTATATATATGTAACACATGCTGCTATGTCTCATATGTACTTATATTAGATTTTCATACCATTAAAGGTCTAAATACTTCACAAATACGTGTTGGGGAAGCATTGCAAGAGTACGTATTACGAGAAGGAAATTAAAGTATTGGTGCTTGATAGATAATTAGAGTCCATATTTTCAATATTTTAGTTCTATTTAAACTTGTGATTCAAGTAGAAACTTCCAACTTTACAATGTGACTGAAACTTTTGTCAACTTAACTTTGTTCTCTCTTTTCTGATATTAGATATCTGATACCTCCCTGGAAGTGAGGAAGGTGGTTGTAGAGATCTGCAATATCATTGCCACCCGTGGTGCTCGTCTTTCTGCTGCTGGAATCTTAGGTATCCTGAAGAAGTTGGGAAAAGACACCAAGAGTGAAGTTGAGGGTCAGAAGAATGTGATAGCCATGGATGGTGGATTGTATGAGCATTACACTGAGTATAGCAAGTGCTTAGAGAATACCCTTAAAGAGTTGGTTGGTGAAGATATCTCAGAAAGTATCATCATTGAGCATTTCAATGACGGTTCAGGAGTTGGTGCTGCCCTTCTTGCAGCCTCTCACTCCCAGTACCTTGATGCTTAGCAATAATGATCATGATATTGGGGTTTGTATTACTATTATTTTTTTGTGGAGGTCATTGTCCATTTATGGCACCAGTAGTCTTGGGAGTTGGGAGGGTTGAATTTGTACACAGCCTTTACTTTAATTTAAGCCAATCTTTGCAACATTAACTTACTCTACACCATTTCTTTAAGTTCATGTATTTAATTCTTTCAGGAGAATTCTGCAATTTTCTCTTGTCGTGTTAGCCTTAACATCATACAATATCACACTTCACATCAAAACTGGTCCAATACTTTAGTGTTAGGATAGGGGGATACCATATATGCCAAAATTATTGGATTACTAGTTCATGATATTACTAAGAATCCATTTGATAGAGTGAAAAGAAATGAAAATAAAATAAATTAAGATAAAATTTTAAATTAAAGTGTAAAAATTTGTATCCCACATTATTTTACCGTTCATTTTTTTTTCCACTCTTTTTATCTCTACAAACCAACACAGCCTAAAGGAGTTTATGGATCAAACATGCAAAAGTGGGACTAGGAATCAACCATGTGACTCTCGCCTTTTGTGGTAAGTCGATGGCCAAGTTCTATCTTCACTAGCCATTTACAATTAGGCATCTCATTAGCTTGTCTATTCCTCTTTTTTTATTTGACTTGTCGGCTTTAATCTACATGCATCATATAAACAAGTATTAAGGATATTAGTTAAAAAATCAATAAATATCAACAATCACAATGCAATGCATTGAAAATCAGGATAGGAATACATTGATAATATTTTTCATAAAACAAATCACTTTTAATACCTCAATCAAGATGATGAGAACATTTGTTTTAGTATTTTCTTATTTTAATTTAGGTTAAAAAGTTGGGTTAACTAAATTTTTAGTTCCTTAAGTTTTTTGAAATTTAATTTTTAGTCTCTCAATAAAAACATTGATTAGTTAAGGTTTTTCAACCCCTTTCCTTATATGATTAAATAAAAATTTAATTGGTCAAGATTGCTAAACTAAAAAAAAATTCTTAATCTTTGAAATTTTATTAAATAAATAAAAATAATAAAGTTAAAATTTTTATTCAGGACTAAAAATTAAATAAAATTTAAGGACTAAAAATTTAATTAATGTTTAAAACAAGTTAGAAAGTGAATAAGTTCTTGTAGTATAAAAAAATCAAATGAATCCTTGCAATTTCAAAATTATTTTCAATAGTATCTTATCTTGTGTTTTGTCAGGTCTTAAAATTTAAAAATATCCAACCAAAACAGATATTTTGAAACTATGAGGACATATTTACTATTTTAAAATTTCCAAAAATTTAGAGGCCCGCATTAGTCTTACATATAATAAATAACTTTATGTCTTTGCACATGCTTTAACAATATTACCATATTAGTAAATTAATAGGTTAACTTTAATTGTGAATGTATCCCTTTTTCCTCCCCCTATCAAAAAAAGTTATGACTTCACTTTAATTTAGAAACAACTTTTCCGTTTTAGTTGATAGAATTTTTAATAATTAGTCAATAACATAAATTAACCTAAATAGTGTTATTATTTAATTCATAGAATAATAGTTAAAATGAATTTTCCCTAAATTATACCTATGTTCATTTTTCCTTTTATTTTCATTAACGCGTTAATTTTTTCTTCTTCATATAATTAATATTTTTTTACATGAAAAGAACTGCAAAAGTTATCTTTCTTTGAGCTGTTTATGATCAGATTTCAGAGCTAAGTCAGCTAACACTTTTTTTTATAGTAAATGTATAAAGGAAAAAAATTAACATTTTTCATGGGTCAAATTTACGTATAGTATAGAAAACACTAGGGATGAAAACTAACTTCTGAAACAACTGTTTAAGTCTGATTCATAGATTATCGTTTCTGTTGTTATAAATAATGTAATTTCATTAAACATTTTTTTATTCACGTATTTTAAAAATCTAGACCCATTAGTTTATTTTATTTTGACTTTTAAAGGCTTGAATCCCTAGCTTATTTAAATATTTTGACTCAGACTTATTTTAGAACTTCATTGTCAAATATTTCTTTAAATATATTTTCAAGCTAAATGATATTTTAAAAAATTATGTCATGGCTAAAATAATACCTATATTAAATAATAAATAGTAAGTTATATCTCATATTTTATATTTAGAAAATAAATCTAGCCTATTCAATTAAAGCTCGCACACCCTTATTTAGTACTCTCACGCTCATAGTATATTGTATGAAGATATGTGGAGAAACAGAAAATAAGGAAAGTGCAGAACATGACATAGTTACAGATCGGACAAAAATCATGGGATCTGCGTGTTTATTGCGGAATATGGATCATGCAGATCACTCTCACTTGTAAAAGTTTTTAGAAAAAAAATTAAGAAATTCAGAGAAAAGCCACTTATGGTAGTCTCATTCATCAATATTCAATTTCTTGACATAATAAAAAAGTGTGACTAACTTAATTTAGTTTTGATTAATCCCTTAATACGTGTTCATGTCTAATTTGAAGTATTATCTAACCAACTTAACCGGCACTTATAAACAGCTTTTGAGATACTAATTAACATCATTGACAAAAGTGATTTTTTTTTTTTTGCTGCGTTTGTGTCAACAAAGAAAGGAACTTGAGTGTGCTAGTGCCCCTCTTTTTATTCTAACTTTGAACTTTGACTCCACCCAAAGATGCAAAAAGTTTTGAGGGGCATGTTTGGAGTAGAGTGCCATCAGGGCAAAGTCATTTCTTAGCTTACTGTGTCAAAGGCATGAGGAATATATTTATGAGGGGTCAGCGCTAGCTGCAGCAAGGCTTGCATTGCTTTGCTTCCTATGCTAAACAACCTAACTTTTTGTTGCTTCATGTTGCGTGCTCCATGCTCTAATTCCACTCTTGTTTTGGTAAATGTTAGGCAAAAGGGAATCTCACTAGTTTGTTTGATCAATCAGTGCCACTTTTGAAAATGACCATCCCCTTCTCCTTAAAAAGAGGAAAGAAAGATAACCCACCAAGCGTGTGAATAAAATATATATAATAAAAAATTTAATGTTTATGTGATGTAAAATAGTTTTAGATTATCATTCAATCATAAATTATTGTTTAAATTATTTTAAAATAATCATTTTAAAAGTTAACAAATTTTTTATATATAATAAATTATAATTGGATGATTTTTTATTTTTTTTTTACATTATTTGAGTGCATAATCCTTTTTCTTTAAAATAAAAGGCAAAGTTAGTCAACAATTCCATACCATCACATATATAGTTCCCTCTCTACCTTTTGCTTTGCCTTTGAATGTATTCTCTTTTCTCTTGGTGGGGTGTCTGTTGTGCTGTGATGATATTTGTCTTGGATTTGGTCTCTTAGTACGTGGCATTGTTATCATAGATTCTTGTGGCAGGTGCTTCTTCTTTCAGATATCAAAAGGTTCGACCACTTGTTTTGTTTCAATCCAGAACCTGAAGCTTGTTTATAAAAAAAAGGCTAAGGAAGGAGCACAATTGCAATTTGCTTGCAAGATGTGGCAAAGAAGCCACAAGTCATCAGAGGAGAGAAAGCTGGAGCTTAGGCTTGGTCCACCTGGTGAAGAGTCTCTCAATGAAAGCATCAGAAAAAGCAACAGAGAAAGAAATGAATCACAATTCACTCTTGGTTGCTTCTCAACTCAAAATTTTTTTACTTCTGACAAGCAAGGTCCAGGTGGGACTACGTTGCCCTCTGCATGGCCTTCCACATCCTATCATCACCAACACCAGGCTAAAGCTAAAGCTTCATCATTTCTTCAGCTCCAATCAAGTCCACAAAACATGATAGTGATGGGAAAGGATGTGTCACAATTCTCTTGTGTAGAGAAGAAGGTATTCTCACCCTCTTGTGCAAATCCAGCGGTGTCCAAAAGGTATTCCTGCTTTTCTCTTTTTTTATTCAAGGCTTTAAATTGTGGTTATGGTTTTGTTGCGATCCTTAATATTACCGGAACTTGCAGGCAAATGTGACCGCAATTGTGGTCACAGTGGGTCAAAAAACCTTAAAGTTGCAGCAAATACCACGGTCACGGACCGTTTTTTAAAATCTTGCTTGTATCTATATATTTATTCAATTTTTTTAAGAATATATTCATTCCCAGATCACCTTTCATATTGTTGTAGTCCATGCAAAGCTGTGTTTCTAATAGTATTTTAGATTATAATGTTATAGACCACTTTTCAGTGAAGAATTGTTTATGAAGCTTTTCATTTCGTTGTTAATAATCGCAACATGGTTTCTGTATACTTGCTTAACCATAGCATGTCATTTATTTATGTGGCTTTCTTATCTAATCTTGAAACATGACATTGGCATGGCATGGCATGTGAATATCTCACCCTGCCTCTTTATCTTCCCTTCATCCACTCTTCTTCCACTATCTTCTTTGGTCCCTAATGGTTAAATTAAAGGGTATTTTGGCTTGCTTGGTGGTTTTGAATAGAAAAATGAGTAGTGGTAAATATGAGAAATTGAATTATTGATTTCTCAATTATACGCTTGTGAGTTGTGATGATACTGATATGCTTTTGTCTTCTTAGGGGTAGTGCTTGTTATTTTTACTGTTCATATTCATGCCTAACTTTTTTGTACATGGACCCACCAAAAACAGAACTTCTTCAGGTCCAGCAGTGGGTTGGCCTCCAATTCGTTCCTTCAGGAAGAACATTGCAAGTGGAAGCACTTCTAAGTTGCCTTCTGGGTCCCACCAGCAACATCAAAATGTTGTTCCATACAAGGTTGCTAGCCAAAAACCTACTGACAAATCTGGTAAAGGCTTGTTTGTGAAGATCAATATGGATGGTGTCCCCATTGGGAGAAAAGTGGACATCAATGCTTATGACAGCTATGAAAAACTTTCCTCTGCTGTTGATGAGCTCTTTAGGGGCCTCCTTGCAGGTAATATTCTTGTCATTTTAGTCCTATGAATCGTGTACTTGTGGTCAATTTAATCACATTTGTTTATTCATTTGTTGTTGACATAATATGGAGATTTGTTTCATTGGGGATGAAAGTTACTTATTATCTTTTTGTTAGCTAAATCTTTTGATTGACTAGTAAGCATTTTACGTTATGACAATTTAAGGTAGTATGTTTCGAGTCACTCAAAAGATTTAACCTTTTAGGAAAAGAGTGCTTGTGTTAGTTATGACAATTTAACCTTTTAGGAAAAGAGCTAATTTGGATAAACTTCTTGTTACCATCTCAACTTTGTCACAAGCTTTCTGATTTAACTTTTTTATGAACACCTATAAAGTTATAAGGAATCAAATTCCTATGTCAATCAAAAAGATCTCTACAGCTAGATGCTAATCTAAACCAAGCCTAAATCACAATCATGATTGCGGCAATTGAATAGGCATTAGCTTATAGTAAAAATAAATCACCTAACAAAGTTTTACAGTAAACTTTCCTTGTTATCTTTTATTTATACCGATTAGCTTTATATATATATATATTAATGTTTTTGTGAGAATGAAATTTTTTGCAGAGATGAAGTTATCTCATATTGGCTCTTCCCAATGCTGTTCTGGTCAAAGAGATTCCTGTGCTGGTGGAATTCAAAACAAGGAACAGGAAGAGAAATCCAATAAGGGTTTATTGGTTGGAAGTGGGGAATATACTCTTGTTTATGAGGATAATGAAGGAGACAGGATGCTTGTTGGAGATGTGCCGTGGCAGTAAGCATCTTATCAATGTGGATCTGATGCATTTTTATCTTATTCTATTCAATATTATATTCCATGACTATAGTTTGATACAATATTGCCATGCAGTGGAGTATGTTTCTGTATGTAAACAATAAATAAATCTTGCAATTGGTTTTTCCCTATGCTATTGTTTAATTTTCATTTTATATATGATTTAGTTTTTACTAGAAAACTGTGATTGGCATCAATGGCTGCTTTTATGCGATTCTTTTTTAATGTGTTTGCTTGGCAGCATGTTTGTATCGACGGTGAAGAGGCTGAGGGTGTTGAAGAGTTCTGATCTTCCTGCTTTTACACGTGAGTTGGAATCTTTAACTTAATTGAGAGCAACTGGTTCATTAATATCCCCCTCCCCATGTTTTGTTTTGGCTGTGATCAATGATTGAAGAAACTTTCTTTGTTCTCACTTTTCAGTTGGTAGTAAGCAAGACTAGTTACACCACTTGACTTGACAATGAGAAATGAAGGATGAAGCAGCAGCTTGAGGTCTTCTTCCATGCTAAAAATTGATGACTAAGAGTGTTTTTATTTGACATTTTGGTTCCTTTGAACATTGAAGATTAGGCAATGAAATGTTCAGTCTATAAGTAATGTTTGTATGAATGAATGTATCTTGTTTTCTTTAGTGAAGTTTTGAATTGTTTCTGCATTTTAAAAATAGGGTAAGGAAAACTTTACGGATGTGTGCACTCATGATTTTGCCATTAACTTATGTTGGCGTGCGTTCTGATCGACGCCATGTTTGGAAAAATGGTGTGAGACTCCAAAATCAAGTTTGGAGGTATAGAATATGATTTTAGGTAATAATAATAATAATATTTGGTTGTTCAATATCTAAAGCATGTGTGTATTCCTTCACGTTTTAAACTCACATATCTTACAATTTTCGTGCCAAATAGAGAAAAAGACGCATAAACTACATATTATATTACTAAAATTTGAAACACGTGCATCCATTCATTTCAAATGCATGTCCAAACATGCGAAAAGTTGATTTTGCTCTCAAAAGCACGTTTAACTAGAAGCTAAAATAATAAAGTTTTTTTTGGAGAAATCTTATATTAAGTTTTACAACAAACTTACTTCTGAGATCAACGATTCGAAATGAGTAATTTCTCTTTAAATTTAATTTACTAATTTAAACTAGTTCTGCAAAGTTAACACAACAAATATTAAGTTTGTAAATGTTGAAGCAAACTCACTAATTCCCTTTCATTCATCTCCTTCTCCTTGTCTGTAAATGTTGGTCCATACACATGAATTTGGAGATTGCAGCCCAAAATTTTAATTGAAAAGAATTAGTATATAATATTTATAAAAAAATGGAAAAATAAAAATGACATTTGTATTAATTTATCATATTACAAAGTTGTCTAGTTAGAAATCATTTATCAACATTGTAAAATTTCTCCCTCTTTCTTTTCTCTTTAAAACCTAAGCGCCTTTAAGCATACCTAAATCTTGTCCTTTGGAGCTTTGAAACATCAACCAATCTAATGGTAAAGCACAAACCCACGACCATATGGTCCCTTTGTGACATTTATTTTAAGGTCGATGGAACGGACATGCTTAATGTTCAACAGTTGAAGTAGTTTGGACCAAGAACTAAGCATACTACCACATGTGCATACATTTGTGGCGGTGATGGACCATGGTCCTGTATTTGTTTAGTTTGAAAAAGAGGCAACAAACACACGTTTGACTTTTTTATTTTCCCCCTTTTAACCGACGTACTACATTTAGTTGATCGATATAGATATTGAATATGAAATGAAATGACTTCTATTATATTGAGGTTAGGGTAAGGTATATATATAGATACTAGATTATAGGGCTGTTGCAGGTTAATTGGACATCACTGACCTGGATTAGTTTCCTTGCTGCCACGGATATAACGTATTCATGCATGCACTCAGTCAAATGAAGATTGAATCACTTATATTAATTATATCTTAAGTTCTTAACAAATTAATCGTAAAACACATATTTGAGATTTAAACTGTTCAATCACCATCTAATGACAACTAGCTAGCTATTCATAGCTTCGGGACTACTAGATTTCGTTTCCAGCAGATCACGCAATGAAAATATCTCACGACAAATATAGGAAAAATGTGAATGTTAAGTTGTTTTTTCTAAGCCATATGTATGGAGTTGAGTTACACGTTTGATGATCAATGACATGTTCTTTAATTTACTCTCTTAGTTCCTTTTTATCTGCTTTTATGGTTGTTACGTAAAAACTAAAAATTACAAGAAATTTTATTGATTTTAATTTTTTTTCTCTTTATAATAAATACATGTATAAGTTAATTAACGAGATGTAGTATTTTTCTTAGAGTAAAATTTATTTAATTTCATAGAAGTCTTTATGTGACACATTAATCAATTACCATAAAATACTACTATTTTTATTGGGTGAAAATATTTTTTGAACACTCATTTCTCCTATAGTTAACGATCTAATTTTTGGTTTATATAAATACTAAATAATTATTCAATTAATATTAAATTTTAAAATTAAAGTTACTATTAAATTTTTATAAATAGGGAAACAAAATGAACTAAGAAAATCTAGTTTAATTAATTAAACAAGTGTGTGAATATTATAAATTCTCTAATACTATGTTGAATTCATACCAATAAAAAAAGAAACAAATTAAACTTAATTTAATCAAATTACATTTTAATAAAAAAATTGAACTTAATTATTTTTAAGTTAATGCCATTTGTATATTAAAAAATTAAGATTTGTATGATTCATACCATTCAAAGCATACACATACATTCTGTGTAAGGTTTTTTTTTTTTTTTTGCTAAATGACTAAATCATAGTACTACTTTAATTTGAAACTTTTCTAACACAAGTTTTGTCAAATTGATATTGCCAATGCATTGGGCCGCAACTTTATCGCTATCCGCATACCCATTTTACTCGTATTGCTTAATTACGTCAATGTCAATCCCTAAATTCTATGGAAAAAAATGAAGCCCACAGTTTCATAATGATTAAAAAAAATGTCTCAATCATAAATCAGCTTAGCTCATTAGTTACAATTTAATACCTAGCCTGTGAAATTAATGTACCCTTAATTATCATTTAGGGTAAATAATCACTTTTGTCCATGAATATATAATTTGTTAATAAATGTATTTCTAAAAGATGAAAATACAAAATTTAGTCCCCAAAAGTATAAAAAGTACAACAAATATATCTGATCGTTAACTTTCGTTCGTTACTGTTGATAAAATAACTTACGTGACACAAAAAGGATAAATTTGTTACTGAAATGATTATTAACGTGATCATCTCTAATTGGAGGGACATATTTGTTATATAATATTTTCTTGAGTTTCCATCTTCTCACTTCACTCACAAATGTGTCCCTGAAAGATGAAAATATAAAATTTAGGATATATTTGTTATATAATATTTTCTTGAGTTTCTATCTTCTCACTTCGCTCACAAATGTGTCTCTGAAAGATGAAAATATAAAATTTAGTTTTCAAAAGTATAAAAAATATAACAAATATATTCGGACATTAACTTTCATTCGTTACTATTAATAAAATAGTCAAGATTCGAAGAAGTGAAATATAAGATATATTTATGGTAGATTGTGATTAATTATTATAATTTGAAAAAATTTGCAATAATTGATACACTATTACAATGTTTATTTTGGTAAACTGATACAATGTTTATTTTAGATAATTTCTATTATGAAAAACAAATTATAGTTGATAATCAATATTATCACTGTTATTATATTTGTTTTAAATTATGTTTGTCAATATATTTTTTTAAATGATTATTGTATTGTTATGTTTATAACGTTAAAAAAATGATGAAAATTTATCTTAAAATTATATTTTATCATTAAATAAAACAAAATTCTGGGTCTAACAAATTAGTTAAATAAAAACATATTCATATTTAGGTCCAATAAAAAATTGTTAACATTTTCCTTCAATAATGACAATATATTGACATTTAGGTTCAAAACAAATTACTGATATTTTCTTCCAACAAAAAGTTACTGACATTGATATTTTTATTCAATCTAGTAAGCATGGTCATGTTGACAATAATTTTAGTGACAAATTTATCCATCTGTGCCACGTATGCTATTTTATTAATGGTAAGAGACAAAAGTTAACGACTGAATATATTTGTCGCACTTTTTACACTTTTATAAACTAAATTTTATATTTTCATTTCTCAACAATACATTTATCAATAAATTACACATTAAAAAAAAAGTAATTATTTACCCTATTATTTATGAACCAACCAACCCCTACTTGATACACAGTTTTTTTGGCATTAGAATTGAGTTTTAATTGTCCAATTATATTCACTGGTGTAAAGTGTAAGGCATCAGTGCATGAGTCAATCCAATTGATTACTCCCTTCGTCTCAAATTATTATACAAGAAAAGAAATAACACATTAACTAAAAAAAATTATTTAATCATCTTTAATTATATCAATTTCAATTAAAAAATATTTTTTAATTTATTTATTTTTATTGAAATTTGATGTTAATAATAAGAAAGAGATATTAAAACTAACACTTTAATTAAATAAAAAATATTTTAAAGATAATAGATCAAATAAAATAAAATTAGTTGAAATTTTATTATATTTGAGAAAAAAATATTTTTTTAATATATACTTCTGACCCGAGGGAGTAAGTCGCATGGTATTCATTACTGTATGAGCGTACGTATTCAATTTCTTATAGAGTTATAGTAATGTGCTACCGTTTATATATTTCTTTTCTTTTTATTTTCTCCCACTTCCCTTTTTGTAAAACGTATTATCAGTCTCTTCTCAGACAAAAGAATACACACTATAAAAGTTATGTTTGGTTTTTAGTTGGGAGGTTCTCAATAAAAGTCTATTCATTATGAGTCATGTTCAATATGTGTGCAATGTTAAAACAAATACACACTATAAACTAACTGAATTTAATATATATATATATATATATATATATATATATATATATATATATATATATATATATATTCAAAAGAAAAAGAAATTTTATTATTATAAGCCGGTATTGATTTCGTTATGTAAATAATCGAGCTTGTTAGAAGCTACGGTTAACTATTCAACTCCTGTACATTGTTGTCACAAAATATCTATTATAGCTACACCATTAATTTCGCCATTAAAACAAAGCAAAACCAAATATCCTTTCTGCTGTAAGGAATGCTAAATATACAGGACAAAGTTTTCACGCAATGGTGAGGGGCATTCGCAGACAAGATCCAAGTGTTGTGGGGGACCTTATAATAACCAAGAAAAGAATTATGGGTGAGAGAAACTGTATTAAATAGTGGAATTGCAAACCTTGATTGAAGCATGTTATTGTGCACATAACGAAAATTCAATAGTTTTTGCTCAATTTATTTATTAGTTATTACGATGAAGCGTAGATAATGAGTTGGTGTATGATGATTGTTCTTTCGATACACATGCTCTGCCTTAGCTTGTGGACAATGATTTAAGCTTTGGAAGGGTTTCACATGCAACTGACGTAACTATGGGCCCAACTTATTTTGCCGAAACATTGATTTCGTATTATGTTCCACGGATTAGGTTGATTAGGTATTAATTCAATCATACATCTAAGTTTCTTATCCTCGGTTAACATATTTTATGAATACTTGAAAACCATTCCCTTTCATGATGATATGCTGCATCTATTGCACTGTCCCCCTCTCTCTTTTTCATATTTTTATTACATATTATACCCGATGGTTATGTCTAAAAGTGAATGAAAATGATCTTGAAACAATTTTTGCTATTGGGTATACTTTCATACTTTTAATGTAGATGGCATTTCATCGTTATTATATAAACTAAAACTGTTTCATGTTTTCGTCTTCCAAAATCAAAGAGTACTTTCTTTTTGCTTCTTAACGTAAGTGATATTACTTTTGATTTTCAGTTTTCAATATTAATTTAGCTTATTGTAAAGTATCATTAATAAAATATTTATAATTCTATAAAATATTAATTAGTTCATAAATTATACACTAAAAATCTGCCAAAAAAATGAATTTAAACAAAATCGTTTTAAGTACAAAATAAAGATACTTATATTGAAAATGAAAGTGTTTTATTAGTTATGAATATGAATATGATATCAACTCTCTGATCTCGCAATCCTGCAAACATTCTTTTTATAAGGAGCAGAAATATGTGAACAGTTTATTTATTATTTTTTAAACCTTTACGCCAGTATTGGTAGTTTAAACGTATAGCGCGCTACTGTATTTGTCTAATTATAATTAGGGCATTTGATTTTTTAAAAAGTTATTATAACTTAAAAATACGAAATATTTACCACATTATCGTCATTTTTTGTGTCTATTTTTTTTTTTGTATAATAACAATAATTAAGTTTGAATTTAATATTCCGTATAAAGTACCCAAACTCCTATATATGTTTTAAGTCTAATCTTTTAGGTTTTCAAAATCAATTTTGTTTATTATATTTTGTCGTAATTAAGATTTAAGATGCTGGCTGAGATATATGTGTGTCCCATAGATAATACAGTTGTCTTGAGTCCACGTGCGGGTCTCACACAAGTCCCCCATTTTTATTTCTATTGTGTCATCTTTGTGCCAACCTTACTCCAACATCGATCACTTTAGTTTATACTCAATTATTATTATTCTTACATTAGTCAAGAATATACTGGATAAATTATAATAAATTCAAAATGAATGATTAAATTGGACGAAACAGTATCTAAGAAAAGAAAATCTCAAAAAAAAAAAAATATATCACTCGGCTTTCTTGTTTAGTACTACATTTTAGTTCGTTTGTCACTGTCATTGAACCTCCCTTTCAAAGCGCTTATAATGGTACCTCATATCATTTATATCTTGGGAAACTAGTTTAGAATAAAGGAATTGCATTTAAGATTAGCTTTCTAAAATCATATTTGAGATATAAAAAAAAGTACATTGTCTGAGACTTGAAGTCTACTCACACACGCACTTGAGAGATAGTGAGGTCCTTGTAGTTCAAAGAATCACAAATGTATTTTTTAGGGATTATAAAGGTTGATTTAATTGTAAAAGAAAAAAAAAAGTTGTAGGTTACAATATTCTCCAACAATTAACATTTATCGGATAAAAATTTTTAAAAATATATTTTTGTAATATGGTTACATTTGTTTTTAGGAATAAGTTCACTTGTAATAATTTTAATCAAATTTATTGTTAATAGTACACTTGAGTAGGAATTGAAAAAATATAACTTTGAATTAAAATTAATTTTATATAATTGAGATTATTAGAAGTTAAGTTTGTAAATTCGAACATGCTAACAATTATATGGTGCAAGTAACTAGCTAGATAACATTATTTTTTTATATAAGAGAACTTTTTTAGATCACAGATATAAAAATAATTTTATTTGAATTAAGTAGAACTATTGCGAGATTATTTTAGTTTAATTGATATCGTTAAATTTAAATTCAAACAATATAATGCGTTAAAATTTTTAAAGAAATTTTTTATCACTTATAATAATTCTGGTAAAAGAAAATACAGTATTATTTTTTAAAAAGATTATGTTGTAAGTATATAGCAAAAAATTAACAATATGACATCACTAACTTCAATTGAAAGGGGTGATTATGATGGTGGGTCTAGTTACAGAAGTAGAGACGATCAGTATTTCATCTTCCACTAGAGAGTCGCGTGCTTTTTTAGGCATTCCCTATTTAATGGCAACAGCTAGTATTTAAATGTATTTTCTTTACTTTCTCTGCACTTCAACAATGAAATTTACGTCCTTAGTTTTATTGCCTCATTCGGTCAAGAGGCAAAGTGAGACTTCAAACTAGTCTTTTTTTTTTTTACCGTTCTTCCTCCTTCCATTTTCTTTAAGGGTTTTTATGCGTCGAGTTGATTTGAGATTAGAGAAAATAAAATTTAAATAGATGAATTTTAATTTATTTAGTTTAATTTGGATTTTAATTTTTTTTACCTAATCCTAACTCAATCAAATTGATGTTAAACGAATTGGTTCAATTCGAATCATCATATATACGATAAAAGAAACAATAAAATATGTTTCGAAAAGAAAACATAACATAAGAAATTTATCCCCAAATTAACAAATACTCGTGTGATATATACCAAATTAACCAAATTCATCGTGAGAAGGTTTAGAGGTTAAAATTATATTGCCAATGTCAAATGGATGGAAGTCCGAGTAGGCTGGACGACATCAATAACCTTCCTAAGGAGGCTCTTTGAGTGTGAGATATCCTTTTTAGGATTATGTGAAAAAGAAAAATGAAAATGTCAAAATAAGTTTATGTGAGTGTGTGTGATAGACATAAAATACAAATGAACTACACAAAATGACATAAAAATATAAATAACTTTAGCATTTGAAAAATAAAAAAATTAATAATACATTCAGTTTGATTCAAATTTAAAAATTCTCAATCGAATATTTGAACCAATAATCATTGGTTCTAATTGGTTTGAAGCCAAACTAGGAAAAAAATTAAACAAATTTAATTGATTTGATTTCAATCATTAGATTTGTTGGATTGATCCGCACTCATAAATACTCATAATTTTCTTCTTCTTCTTTCTTTTAGTCATAATTATTTTCAGATTTTTTATATTTTAAAAAAATCACTTTAAAATTTTAAAATAAATTTATGTTGGCTTATTATTTTGTTATAAAAATACGACATATATAATTCTCTTAGTCTTATAATTTTTCTTGGAAGGGTTATTGAATTTTCTAGAGGTATTTTGAGGACAGAGAAAAACTGTAGTGGTTAATAACACTGTTTTTAAAATTGAAATAATATTAGTTAGAATTGACCTAGTGATGTATTAAGATGATAGGTTCAAATTTTACTGACGTCATTATACAACAAAAAATTTAAACAATTGTTAGATTAAGACATTATTTCAAAGTTTAATAGTTTAATTATGGTTAAACGGATATGAATAAAATGTAGTAATAAGAAGAAATGATAAATAATATTGAAAAACATAATATCAGGAATTTATAATCACAAAATACCATTTTATAGGTTCTTGGATATTAAAGTAGAAACAAATGTCTAAATCAAATAATAATGCTTAAATTTAATTTTAATTTTAATAATATACAACAATATTCATTAATAATAACAAAATCAAATCTAAAATAAAAAATGACAAATACTTTTGGTTGATTTTTCCATTTTTTAAGAAAAATTCAAACAACATTGTATTAAATAATTTCATTAATATATTGTAATTTTTTTTGCTTATGTTTGTCCAATTTTACTAGTTTTTTTAAACCAATTTTCCAATTTTTTTACCATTTTTTATATTGTTGGTTTTGTGTTTTTATTTAGATCAAACATTAGACTGAGTCACCAATTAATGTGGTTGAATTGACTGATTCAGTGTGATTTTCAAAACTATAGTCTATAATGTTGGTGGAAGCCTCAGAGGTTATTGTATTTTTGGCTAAACTTTTTTTCACATTTGTTATTTGCTTTTATTCAAAGAATGTGATACATTTAATTTATTGTGTTATTTCATTTAAACATGATAAAAGCCCTAAGGTCAAATGGAAAGAATAATAAGTACGCGACTTGGTTGTCTCGTGTATTTATTAATAAGAATGAAAATAAGGTATTAAACCAATATGTGTGTAAGTTCATGATTACATTTACATGTCATAGGGTATGGATATGAGAAGTGCATAGAGTCAATCATGTATGCAGTCATTTGACCTGAAATCACTACAATTCTTATACGAAGTATTATGTTTTCTAATATCATCAAATGTCATATGTAATAAAATGATTATAAAATAGGTAATTTGACATGTAATAATTTAAGGAGTCCTAATTTATCTTGTTTCAGATTTAATGTCAATATTTAAATTTATTTAAAAATCCATAATGAAATTGTTTTTCGTATGATATAATAAATGATGGAATAAAATACTAGTAAAATTAAAAACATATTTAATTCAGTTTTTGTTCAGTGTTTTTTTTTATGTTTATTCAATTATTGCGATCCTTAATTATAAATTATATTATTTAATTCGTTAGTGTATTTTTTTTCCCCACTTTATCACGAGCTGCTGAAAGTGGTGCTCTGTGTTACAGTGAGGTAATAATAAAGTTTCCCCAGTCAAACAGCATAAAGGTCAACGAATTCTTACCTTATTGTGGGACGAGTCTCCGATGATTTGAGAACTCCTCGGCGATGTTTTTGGCGTGGGACCCACTGCCAAAACTGTCCTTTTCTTTTGCCTATTGCCAGCTATTTGCTCTCTATATAGTGCCTTCCCTTTTCCGTAACCATGTGTTTATTTCCCATATTATCCTCACACCATAAAAATCTCAAAGGCTTCATGAATTGACCATACATATTATTCTAAAATTTTGTGACTGTTACATTTATGAAACAAGATTTTTTTGCCTATTTCGAATTTCGATCGATTATGAAAGTAATTTCCTTCAATAAAATGTTAATAGTAGTTTTATTTTTTTTCCTACCATCAATATATATACATGCATTTAAAAATATTACCATCAAAGTGCATATTTATATATGTTCATTTATCCTCAATAAATATATATATATATATATATATATATATATATATATATATATATATATATATATATATAATTTGCTCTAGTTTTAATTGAAACTTTTAAATTTCAGATAATTGATTATCTTATTTTCTACAAATTATTTTCATATCAATTTGTTTAAAAAAAATATTTTGTAACGTTGGATCTTTGAGCAAATACGAAACTGTTATTTTAGTTGAAAAAAACATTTTAACATATATTAACATTTGCATAAATAATAATTAACACTTCTATTGACCCAGGAGTGTGCTAAGAGGCTAATAAGTTTTGAGAAATGTCAAATTACATCACATTATATTAAATCCCAATTTAACTCTATAGAAAACTTATAATATTAAATACTAATTTTTCATTGGAAAAGTTAACATTAATTTCAAAATCATCCTTTTAATATTAAATGTGTGAATCAACTTATAATAGATTATTATCTAATTAGAAATATCTAAAAAAACTAATTATTAATGATTGAATTGTAATATAATTTTTTTTGTTATTATAATATTTGTACAAAATATTTATTGTTGAAACTGATTAATCACTATCGATTTATCTCTCAACATAATTTATTTATACCCAATATCAAAATTTGGATACTAGTGTTAATTTATATTATCACTATATTTATGTTAAATGATTCGTATATTTAGATTATTAACTTCTTACAATTTTTACAACTAAAAAATAAATTAATGCCAATCTACCAAATTAATTAAAAATATTTTTTAAATAATATATATATATATATATATATAGACAGAAAAAATTACTTGCCTTTTTTAGCCCAATTATCTCAGAAGGTGGTTTACTTGTTTCCAATTGGCAATTCCATATAAGGAAGGGGTGAAAGTGTCAAAAGGGAAAACGTCTCTTCAAACATTAGAGTCTGCCAGGTGAGGTTGGTGTGTGGTTCTGAAAGTTGCCTCTTTGCAGGTCGCTTTCTCTTTTTACTGTGTCCAGTAAGCTCTTTACTGTTTACCAGTTACCAGAAACAACAACAAACAACAAACAACAATGCATTAACCATTATAATTACAATTACAATTACATACACAACAAAATACAAATGCTCTCTTCATTCCTTTCTTCTTCTTATTCCCTTACTTACCACCACCTTTTCTATTCCTGAACTCTGATTTTTTTCTATTTTTTTTTTGTCATCTTTCATCGATTTGTTAAAGAAGAAGGAACCAAAAACAAGTTTTTTTTAAGCTGGAACATCAAAATCCCATCACTTTGCTTTCTAGTTTCTGCTCAATCTGGATTTTCCTTCCCTTTTTTCCCAACTGGAACTTGTACTTCGTTGTACTATTTTCCTTCTAACTTAGATCTAGTTCATTCCTTTCTCCGGATCAAGCTCGCTCTTTTGGTTCATTTTCATTGACCCTTTTGTTCAAAATTCTCGTCACGTAAGTATATTACCAGCCAATGATGCTTCTGTTGCAAAAACCCCATTGGGGGTTGCTTCTTCTCTTTCTCCTCTTTCAGCTTCACAGCAGCACCTGCTACCCCACAGAACCCATGAACTGTACGGACACAAGCCGTGTTTGCACTTCTTTCATGGCCTTCAAGCCTGGACCGAACCACACACTTGCTCTGATTCAAAGCATGTTTGATGTTTTGCCTGGTGACATCACAGTTGAAGGCACCGGTTGGGGTTACATGTTCATAAGGAAGAACTGTTCTTGTGCTGCTGGCATAAAAAATTACGTGTCCAACACCACTTTCACTGTGAAATCCAATGAGGGGTTGCTGTATGACATGGTGATGGATGCCTATGATGGCCTAGCTTTCCTTCCCAACACAACCAGGATGGCCAGGAATGGTGCTGTTGTGTCACTGACGTTGTTTTGTGGCTGTTCCAGTGGATTATGGAACTATTTGGTCAGTTATGTGATGAGAGATGGAGATAGTGTTGAGTCCTTGGCAAGCAGGTTTGGGGTTAGTATGGATAGCATTGAGAGTGTGAATGGCATTGGTAATCCTGATAATGTCACTGTTGGTTCACTTTATTATATACCCCTTGATTCTGGTTAGTCCTTCCTTCCAATAATCTTCTTTAATCCTTTTCTTGTGTGTATGTGATTTGTGAATATATATGTTTGAGAGGGTTGCTTTGGTTGGTTTTGGTCATTTTTGGTGGAGGATGTTTTAGACTTTATGTCTTCATTGATTTATGCAACGAGTTCATTTTGGAATATTTGGATGGGATGTGAGAGTTGGGGATGTTGAGGGTTTTGCATTTGGAATTTGGGAAAAAAAAGTGACTGGATATAGTGGTTTCGAGCATTGTTGTTATTTTTAACGTAATTAAAAAAATAAAATATACTTTATCAAGATTATAGGGAATTTCATGATATCTTATTATTTATAAAGCAGCTGGCAAATGAAATGTGTGTAGATGATGTGTACATTTAATGAGCTGATTATGAAGTGAAAGTGATTTCATTCAAGTAGTTGGGAATTGGGAAATTTCTTGGTTTGTTATGAGTGGTAGGCTGGTAGCAATTAATGTGTTGAGAAACTCATGCGTGTATGGGAAATACCTACTACTATCAATTGCTAAAAATTGAAACAGAGCATTGTCTATTCTTCATGCATCGGTTGCTTTAACAAGGAACTAGATTGGAGGGATTGCAGACTGCAGTTAAATTTCTGAACCTGAGATTTTTCTTTGCATCTTGTCTTTTCTCTCTGGACATACTGTTTCAAAATGAGAAAATTTTTAATATTAAATCAACTTTTAAATTTAATTACAGTGTTATCTTTGTAAGAAGATTGTTTTTAAAGAGTGGTTTATGTTAGTCACTCCGTACAGTGAAAGTTGAAGAATATTCTATTCTCTATGTTGATGTCATCTGTCTGAGTCATGGAACTTAAGTCTAGGAACATTATCTCTGATTTCTATTTTATTTTCTTTACATTTGGGACAGATATGATAAAGTAATACATACTACTATTCTTTAATGCAATAATATTGGATTTGTTACAAATGTTCCAATTGTATTTGTGAAATGCAATAATATTAGGCACCTTCCAATCCTGACTGCAATTTGAATTATTTCATTGGATTGCAGTTCCTGGTGATCCTTATCCCCTAAATAATGCTGCTCCACCAGTTCCTGTTCCTTCCCCATCCTTCGATAATTTTTCAGGTATTGATCAACATATGCTGTAAAAAGGAAAATGACTTTTCCTTTAGCTAGTAGTTTGTTTGTCATGTCTCTATCTATGTACAAACTTAAAGAGGTTAAAGTTTAGTTTGTTATCCTTTGCTTTTAGTTTCAGCTGATTCTTATTGTTTATTTGAAACTTAGAAATTTCAGTGCTAAAATGACCATGCTTCTAATTCAATTGTATCAAATAAAACAGTGTTATTTTGTGGCTTCATTGCCTAATGTGAAACTAAGAGCTTCATGTAACAGCTATGTAGATCTCTATGAAGGAGACACTTGTGTGGACAGGTAGTTATATGGGGCTTTAGTTGTGACATATGGTAATAGTCTTGGGGTTTGGATCAGGTGGTAGAGGGGTCTGGATATGCCGCAAGTCTTGTTGAAAATCCCTGCAAATTCAATGATAATAAAAATGAGTAACAAACATACTCTCATTTGCAAATTAATTTTAGTGAATAGCTTTTTGGTAAATTCTGCTTTGAGTTATTGATCTGTGTCCATTATTCAATAAATTGCAATACAATACTACATGTTATTTGTATCTCTTGGACTTCACCCATTTGTATATATTTGTTTTTTCCCCCTCTATTTCACCTAGTTTTATTTTTATTATTTTGAGGTTTTCTTTATATAGATTAGATACTCAACTTAGGTCGGATTTCCTAGTTATCTGTTTTATAATAGAATGCACACTTTACTGAATTAATTTAATTTTTTGGTTACAGCTGATCAAGTCAATCATAAGGCTCATGTACCCTATGGATGGATCGTTGGGGGTTTAGGAGTTGCGCTTGTTCTAATAATATTAACTGTTATTCTTTGTGTTTGTCTGAGATCATCAAATTGTTTTGCTGATACCAGAACTCATGAGAAAGATGCTGAGGGTAAGGTCTCTCATAAATTCCATATTCTTCGGAACCCAAGTTTTTTTTGTGGTTCTGGAAGGTACATATGTGGCAAACATGTTGATAAGAAGCAAACAGATGGTGAATCCAGCAATCACACAATTACCATTCCCAAAGCTTCAAGTAACTAACCTACCTACTCGATTCTCAAGTTGTATATTGTACCTATGATTTCAGTATGATGTAATCATGTTTTCCATGCTTTATTCTATCTTCTCCAGCACACTACTAAAAATATTTTTGTGTACTTATCTGTTTAAAGATTCGAGGGCGAGCCCTGGTGCAGCGGTAAAGTTGTGCCTTGGTGACTTGTTGGTCATGGGTTCGAATCCGGAAACAGCCTCTTTGCATATGCAAGGGTAAGGCTGCGTACAACATCCCTCCCCCATACCTTCGCATAGCGAAGAGCCTCTGGGCAATGGGGTACGAAGTTTTTTTTTATCTGTTTAAAGATTCCTTTTCAAATTTGATTAATGGAGGAATAGGGGAAAGGGTTTGCCTGCTTGTAATGCCAGGTTTTTATCAGATTTTGTCGAGTATTGATGGATATTGCACTGGATGATTGGTGGTCATATGGTCCAGTCTCCAATATAGTTGTGCATGCATAAAACATGAGGTCCTAGATTATATGGTCCTGCAATTTTTAAAATATGATATCAGAAAACTTTACTCCTATATGAGGGTATTGTATAACTTGCATTCATTTTCTTTCTGTCTGTCAAGATGATTGTACTTGAATTCCATAGTAATTTTTCAACATTATGATGCAAAGTCAAAAGTTAGATGTATTATTAACAACTTATAACTAACTCTCCCTTGGTTTTATATTTTTATTCATTAATATGTTATTAGTATGACCTCCTGTATACATGCAATACTTTGAACTTGGATGGTTTTATTATACATCTCTGTGTACTACCAATATTAATGATTTGACCTTTAAAATTGGAATTTATGCATAATGTGCTTATTATCATTGCAGCTCTTGGGCCTGACGTATTTGACATGGATAAGCCTGTTGTTTTTACATATGAAGAGATTTTCTCCACAACTGATGGTTTCTCAGATACAAGTCTACTTGGGCATGGAACATATGGTTCTGTTTATTATAGCCTCCTCCGTGATCAGGTTTTTGGCATTATACTTTAAGTCTGTTATGATATAAAGTGAGTATTTTATCTCAGATCATTTTTGCTTAAATCTTTGTAGGAAGTTGCTATTAAAAGAATGACAGCTACTAAAACAAAAGAGTTTATGTCTGAGATGAAAGTTTTGTGCAAGGTTCATCATGCTAATCTGGTAACTTCTTTTTTAATCAAAATAAATTATATGCATTGATTTTGGAGCCAATAGCTTTACACATTTCAAAAGTCTGAGTCGTACTTTTGATTGATGTTGTCAAGGTAGAATTGATTGGCTATGCAGCTAGTCATGAGGAGCTTTTCCTGGTATATGAATATGCTCAGAAGGGTTCACTCAAAAGCCATTTGCATGATCCTCAAAATAAGGGTAAGATTATGCATCTATGCTTTGGTCTTTAGAATATTAATCATCACTATATGTGTGGACTTGGTGCTTATAAATTTTCAAATTTTTTGAAAATTTAATGAAATGCTTTCTTCAGTGCAATTTTGGAAATTAACTGCTTGCAGCATTTTACCTGGTTATTGTGATGAGATGGGCAAATGTGCAATAAGAAAAATAACATGAAGGATTTTCTTTTTCCCAGTAGGTTTAAGGGGTTCAATCTGATTCCAACATTAATTTTGAGAGCACTCTTTATTGTTTGTGTCCATTTTCTGTCTTGCTTATAGGCCACTCCCCACTTTCTTGGATCATGAGGGTCCAGATTGCACTTGATGCTGCTAGGGGACTTGAATACATACATGAGCACACAAAAACTCATTATGTTCACCGTGATATCAAGACAAGTAACATTTTACTTGATGCTTCCTTTAGAGCAAAGGTAATAAACAATTTATACACTACTACATCATTTTTAAGTGTTTCACATTTGTTGATTTTGTTTGTCTTGGATCTCTTCTGCTTCTCTAGATTTCAGATTTTGGGTTAGCAAAACTTGTTGGAAAAGCAAATGAGGGAGAAATTTCAACTACCAAAGTTGTTGGTACATATGGATATCTTGCTCCAGAGTAAGTATCATAAGCTCACAATTTTATTGAAAAATTATTCCTCCTGCATAAAATATATATATTTATTTTTCATTACTTATATTTTGCAGATATTTGAGTGATGGTCTTGCGACCACTAAAAGTGATGTCTATGCATTTGGTGTTGTCCTTTTTGAGATCATATCAGGAAAAGATGCCATCATTCGATCTGAAGGCACAATGTCAAAAAATCCTGATAGACGTTCACTGGCATCCATAGTAAGTTCTTCTTATAAGACATTGTTTTGAATAACAGTTCTACAAGCATATAGTTCTGCCTAGCCTTTACATAAAATTGTAAGGGGCTTGAATAACTTTAGGAGTCATTCATGATGATGATCCCATCATATCTGCCCTAATATTTAATGTTCAGAATGCCAGTAGGACTGGAAATAACTAAATAGAGGGCAGAGACTTGTGTTGAATTTCATATGAGCCATGTGGCAATAGCTGAATATGGGGCCTTCAAGGGTCAAAAGTCTTGAGTGTATGATTTCTTTCCTGATCCGTCATTTGGGCATATTGTGAGTTAAGTAGAGTGCCACAAATTTCTGGAGTCGTTTGGGCATATTGTGAGTTAAGTAGAGTGCCACAAATTTCTAGAAAGTCATCCGCACCAAATTTATATCAGTAAAATCTTTTCAAAAGGATTCCCATATTTATGCTACTTTTGTACACTTGTAAACCTTGGATAAAATATGATGAGAATTTATTGAATACTTTTCTTGGTTTTCAGAACTTGGTTGCTACCCACTGTACTAGTTGTTGGTTATGCATGTTCTAAAACCTCTATATTTCTCCTTATTTCATTTATGATAGCAGTTCTTGTGTTTTACCATTGCAACCTTTTTGTGGGGTATTTGCCTTAATGTTTGTTAAAATTGCAGATGCTGGGAGTTCTTAGGAATTCACCTGATTCTATGAGCATGTCAAGCTTGAGAGAATATATTGATCCAAATATGATGGATCTGTATCCCCATGATTGTGTATTTAAGGTTAGTTTCTCCTTTTCACATATTTTTCTCATTCAGCTTGATTTTGGGTATCGTGACTCTATTAACCGAGGAAATTTAAGATTGTTCGGCTCAAAGTGTAATCAAAATAAAGTTTTTACATACCTGTAACTTTTTTTTAATAGACCAATGTTAGTTATTATTTTGTTAGTTTTTGTTAGCGGGAGGGATTCGAACCCATGTCCTCTCCCTACCCCCTTTTCCTTGAATCACTAAGCCAACCTTATAACTCATGTCTCTGAAGAATAACTTGTTCCATTTATTTTTAAAGTGATGACAATTTGCATTATGTTTTTACTATTGCGTCTCATTCTTCTTTTGTTGTTTTGGTATTATACATTAGTTGGCCATGTTGGCAAAGCAATGTGTGGATGAGGACCCCATCTTACGACCTGATATGAGACAAGTTGTGATATCCCTTTCACAGATTCTGCTATCTTCAGTTGAGTGGGAAGCAACTCTAGCTGGGAATAGCCAGGTTTTCAGTGGCCTTGTTCAGGGAAGATAGTTACACAGCAGGATTCATTTTTTTTTTATTTTTTTTTCTGTATCCTGCTATATACCTTTTTGGTTACTCGATAGTGATGGATCCATAGGAACTGGGACATGGTGGTGGGTCAATATCTATTTTTGGCCTTTTATTTTCCTTAATGTCTTACGAGCTATACCTTGATTTTGTTTAGCTGCATTTAATATGTAGAAAATTTTGGGTGTAATTTAGAGTGTGTTATGACAGAGCTAAAGATTAAAGAAGGATTTTATTGCTCTGTGATTTGTATTGATATAAGTTGTAATTCGACATTAATCTATGTATGCTTATATTCTTTGATTCCTTGCATTTCTTCTGTTCTAATATTCTATTTCGGTTTCATTGAGAGTTATGCGAATTGCGATTTTTTTTTTTTGAGTAAATATTGGTTATTAGTATTGTTGCTGATGATCTTTTAGCTTCGTTCATGCCGTGTTGAGAAGATTATTGTATGTACAGAACAAGTTTACGATATTGCGGAAGAACGGCTTCTTTCATGCATGCATGCATGCACCAACTCCTTTTTAACTTAAAAAGTAAAGAAAATGATTTATAAACTTAAGCCTTATTGCACTTTTCGTCCACAATTACTAAATAATACTACAGTGTGTAAATAATTGTTTATCAGCTACCAAGACTTTTTTTATATAAAAAAATATAGTATCAAGTATATTTGGTAGATAACGAAATTGGCAGTAATCGTACGGAATATTTGTAACGAGTAAGTATAAAGATTACATGAGTAAAATATTATTAAATAAATTATATAGGTAAATGTTTATAAGTGAGATTTTAATTAGTTTAGAAATATACTAATATTCAAATTCAAATTATAGTGGTGAATGTATACATACATAGATATACATAATTTTTCAAAAATATATAAATGAGAAGATTAAATTTGAATTATATAATCATACATGAAATATTAAGATTTAATATAAAAAAATTACATAATATTTTAATTAATTATATGACATTAAATATTGACCGTTTATATTTAATTATATGATTTAGATTAAATTCTTTCACTCTCATAAATATCTCCCTCTCATCTGTCATGATATGTCCTCATACTTCATGTGTAAAAAGTTTAATGAAACACGTAAAATGTAAAGATAAATAAGATAATAATGTGATACAATTAGTGTATTTATTATGGATAGCAATTAAAATTCTTCATTCTATATCTATTTCGTTAGTTGTCAATGAAACAGTAGTAAGAGCGTTTCATTTCACGGGCCGAAAACACTGGTAAATGGGGAATGATTAATTCGGTGCGTGTATTAAATATTAATATTAAATTATTAATGGGCTAAAATGTAAAAAACAAAACCCAAGTTATACCAAAACGACGTGGTTTGGTGCAACCCCGCCCGCGTTGGAGAAAAATTCAAATAAGCAGAGAGAGAGAGAAGAAGGAAGAACGAAGAACGAAGAACGAAAAACGAAGAACATGGGTTTGGGTAGTGAGGTTGAAGACGATCTTCATCGCCTTCGTTATCTTTCTTCTCTTCTCCATCAGGTGCGTGCGTACTCTCACTCTTCCCCTTTCTTTCGATTCAACCCTTTCATAATATGCAAAAAATCCTTTCAATTTTCACTGTTGAAGACCAGCAATCATTATTCATTATTTATTAGCCCTATATTTCTAACCTAACGTATGAAAAAAGAGTAGTAAATGAGAAACCAGTGTTACAATTAATGAATTCGCAGATTGACGAGCTTGTCGTGCAAGCCATTGAAGTGAATTACAACAACAACAAAACCATAAGCAAAGAGGGCAAAACGCAAATTGAGTCTTTTTCTCGTGTCCTTTCTGACATGCTCTCTTCTTTGGAGGTAAAACCCTACCCAACCCTTTTCTTCATTCTTCATTTTTTTTATCGACAAATGTTAGTTTTTGATTGTTAGTTTTTTTGTTAGCACGGGGATTGAATCCACCTTAAACACCCTATTCTTCATTATGTTTTTTCTTTCTAATATGATGTTTTTTTTTTTTTTTTTTAATTTCAGCCATGGGTTCCCAAAATTCAAAAAGCCCTTAACCCTCAAAACACAGTTTCTGACGATGAAACCATAGAATGTGACAGTCCTGAAGAGACAACCTTGAATTTAGTGTCTCCTTCACCCCTTGTGTCATGGCGTGCCAACTGCACTGTTGAAAGAGGAAGACAAATGTTCATGCTTACACCTCTTCCATTATCATCCAAACACCACCAACCTAAACCACACTTCCCTCCTCCCACCACATCATCAACCACTACCTTCAAGGACAGTGTTATGGTGAAACCAACCCCAATTAAGCAGCAACTTCCAAACAACCAAGACGGATCCATGCTTCTTATGATGACTCCGTGCTTGAAAATGTCGCCTCCTAGATCCTGCCTTTTGCTCGAACCCATATCCGAAATCTCACGGTTGGGAGATCGCAATGCTCGCAAGGGCACTCCCTATCCTGTTGGGATTCATTGCAGTGATTCAGAATCTTCCAGTAGTGACGATTCTTCGCGTGATCTGTCGTTGATGTATCCGGAGCTCCTGGGGATACACAAGTCAGGAATTGGGAAGAAAACGGTGGAAGCCTCGCCCGATTGGTTTACCTCACCTCCTAAAACTTGTGTTTTGTTGGAGCCACCTGATGAAAAGATTGATGAACACTTGTGTGTTCAGATAGCTGACAGTATTCTTAATGAACAAGTCAGCAAGTTTGAAGATGATGATGTTTCAAAAGATCATGATCAAGCCAAGAAGTCTTGCAACCAAGGTAATGCTTATTGCAATTAGGTTCTGTTTAGATAAATTTCCCAGTAAGCACTTTGGGAGAAGAAAATATAACTTTTTCTATGAGTTAAAATCAATTTATGTATCTTTGTTTCTGGGGAAGTTAGATGATGAAAGATCTTTGCATAAGTTGATTTTTACCTTATGAAAGAAATTTAACTTATTTTACCTACTTATTTTCATGTAATTGTTTATTGAGAGGTTTATTCAAGCATGGTCTTAATCTATTATTGCAATTGTTGGGTTAACATGGGGTTTCATGCATGAAAATAACTGTTATTTTTCTCTTCTGTGCAGATCATTTTGTTGGCAACTTATCACATGTAAAGAGCACTCCCTTGCCTGAAAGTTCGTTTCAAACGGGGAAATGTCCTGGCGAAAATACTTTGAAGAAGGAGTTATGGACTAAGTTTGAGGCTGCATCCACTTGGGGATGTCAACCCAAGGTACCCACTGGTCAAAAGAGTGCTCACAAAGGGTTTCTTGATTTACTGGAAGAAGCTTCCTGTGATGAATAAATTAAAGCCAAGATATATGCAAGCAAATAGTCTCACTAGAAATTTTTTTCTTGTAAATGCTGGTTCATGTTGTAAGATTTGTAGCAATGAGGCTGATGCATTCTATCTTTGTTCCACCTAGACTACAAAATAATTCATTCATATACTTACAGGCGACGCATGCTAAATGCGCATTTTGTTATCTTCTCTGTAATACTGCTTCTCTGTATCACTGTTCTCAGACCTTTTATTTGGTATTAATACCATATGCTTATGATAATGATAGGATGGCATACGCCAGTGTTCTCTCCAACTTCATTTTCTTGTGTCATTTTTAACTCTACATAGACGATTGTGGGTGGATCCTAATCCGATTGTGCTTTGTGGGGCTTACTTTGGACTCTGGTATTATTCTCTGTACAGAAGCTCATTTAGTATTGAGTTTGAACGTGGCCCTTTCAGAGCTTGAGATCAAAAGCTAAGAGATCAGTTGTATTGGGCATAATATGAATGCAAAATGTAGTGAGGCACGATCGAAACTCATACTCGGGGTTGATTAAATCATTGATATTAATATACTTGGCTACTATATACTTTTAATTGCATATATTTTTTAACAGTTAGTTGGTGCAATCGATGGAATATAACTTTTTTTTTCAAATAATGATGCAAAATGAAGAATAACCGGTGTTCCAATAAATAGGAATTTTGATTTTCTAAAAAAATAATGAATCATCATAATTTAAACGTCTAACCATCATATATTAATCTCTCTAATTTAGACTCTTCTAGTGATTGCAAAATGAAGAATAACCGGTGTTCCAATAAATAGGAATTTTGATTTTTAAAAAAAATAATGAATCATCATAATTTAAACGTCTAACCATCATATATTAATCTCTCTAATTTAGACTCTTCTAGTGATTGAGCATACAGGCACATGAGTAGTCCAAAATGATAAATTGCATATATCTCAACATTCATCCAAGGAAAAAGAAACCTTCGAACTTTAATGCTTAGCCCTTTTAATTTATAGCATGTTTCATAATTACATTGCTCCCAACGCCTGACCGCGTTTGAGAGGAGGAAAAAAATGATTTTCTTTCAAGATGTCTTGTTTATGCGTCGGTAAACGTCTAACCATTTTTAAAATCTAAAACAAACAGCATGTGTATTGTCTTCACCCATTTTATTCTCTAATTATTTTGAAAATTTTAAGCAATGTTTCTGAATTTTAGTGAATTAGGATTACAATATAATTTAAACTTAAATCAAACATTTAAACGAAATCTAATAGTTACACAAATACATAATTTCATAATTTGAAAAGCAATATCACAACATTAATAGTCAGTAATGTGAACAAAAGCAAACATGTCTGAATCAGAATGCCACAAAGTTATAGACAAGGATAAACGGGAAGGGTAATTTCATTGGCAAGCTGTTCACAAAAAAAACATTCAGAGCAATGACAGGATTCCATTTAGTCTGACATGCTTTTTACAATTCATTATTTTTCAATCTTTTCTAATATAATGGTATTGGAAAGAAAATCTATATTGATTTAACAGCTGGCTACAATCTGAAAGTATGTGCATTAAGTTAAAATGGGCATACAAAAATATGGGAGTTGTCATTGGTTATTCTTCATTGAAGCATTGAAGCACAAAGGCTGCAACAAATTCAGCTATTTGCAGCCAATCCAACCACCATTTCGTTGGATCAATTTGCTTCAAGACAGCAGCATTTGCATCAAATAATCAATCAGACATGTAATCTTCTGCTCCACTAGACTGATAATTGTCCTGGTGTGGTGCACCTCTATGTTGGTCTTCGAGACCATCATCCATTTCTAAGCCAACTCTCTTAAAGGAATTTCCCTTTGAACTTGTATATACCTTGAAAGTTGAAAACATCACAGTATATAGAAAATTATTTTATGTATGCAAATGCAATGACAAATTTAATAGATAAATTTAGTACCATACCCCAGAATCCTTCCGCTCAATCGCAGCAACACTAGACCTTCGCCTTACAGTCACTCTTGCAGGTACTGGACATTGCTCAACTTCATCACCCGATCTTCCCTCTTTTGCCCTCTTTTTTCTTAAAACAAGTTTAGTTGGAAGAGGCTGCAAATCGAATTTACTAAAAGATTAACACATTGACACTGTGTAACCACGAAACTATGTTCTAATCCATAAGTTGAGAAAGACAGATATTGGCCCCAAGAAATACCAAGTAGCGTGCTTCTGACTCATCGAATGCAACTAAGAATGTTGTGGGATCATCTGCATCATCACCCCGAACCTATTAAGATATTATAAAAATGTCAGAATAGTGTTAAAAAGAATATATTTAACATTAAAAGGGTTAACAACTTAAAATTAGATATGGAAATTTAAAACCAAATCATGATGTAATTTTATGCTATATTCTTTGAATTTTTAAAATATTTCTACATACATCCCAATGATACTCGCGAATCCAAGAGTACGAGACATCTTCATTTTCATCATATATATCCTTTGACAGCTGCCATCACAAAGTTTAGATAAATCCAGAAGTTAGCACAGAATTATGTACAGTAACTAATGCTTCAAAATTGAAATCCATATTTAAAATTAATGCATACCTCTCCTGGTGCTGGGGCCATATAAGCCAAAAACTTCTCAGGGTTAGCAGGATCCAAACCCGTTGCAACATAACTTTTCATAACTGCCTACAAGCCACAAATGGATAGGAATCAGTCTAACAACATTCAGCAATCGGCACCATTGGTCAACAGAGAAACCAAATTAATAGTTACTTGACAGACATATTTTATAAGTTGCTACTTTCAGACACATACACAACCAAAATATCACCAATCAGGTAATTGAGACATGGGTAATTTAGCCAATCACTATCCTACTGACAAACAAAGGTAAATTGAACTTTACAAAAGTAGATTGCTCCACCACATATTGAATCAAACTACAAGAGAAAATTAACATGTCGGCTATGTATGCAAGGTTGCAAACAATTTTAGTGACAACGCATTTCCTTTTTATACTATCATACAAGTAATTGACATGAGCTGATTAAAAAAAAAGTAATTAACATGATTCAGGCTTTTAAGTTTTAACCTTTGAAAGACGGGGGAATTAGAAATATTGATTATTAATACACTCATCCTTGCAATTGCAACATAGCTTACCTTTGATTCAAAGGCATCACGAACAGATTTGTTCATCTTAGCATACATTTCTGAATCAGCTGTGGGAGCATTATCAAATGCAGCAACAACAAACTGATCATCATACCTGCAAAACAGGACAGTAGAAGGTATCAAAAGGTTAGACTTTAATATCAGATACATAAGGCCAATTAATAATGGGTGAGTAATAATTTTACTTATGGAAGTTATATATGGTGCCATACCTATCAAAATCAGGCAGCAATGGCATAACCTCAACAGGATACAAATCTTTGTTGGTTGCATGAACAGGATCAGACTTAGCTGCTTCAAATGATGCTTGGATTTCCCTAATTTGTCTTTCCCTACAAGAGAGAATTCAATTTAAGTTAGAGGATATTAATAACTTTCACATCATAACTTATCTGCCTACAATTGACTTTGTAAGGGTGGTATATACACACCTACTGTTGAGATTGTCCAAAATGCCACGACCCTTCATCTCTCTCAGCTCCTTAGCTTGTTTCTCAGTTAAAGACTACAAATAAAATGTTCGTAAGTTTTTGTTTGTAGTGAGAGTAATGCATCATCATATCAGTATATACGCCTAATACCTGCTTTGTCGACTCCATGCTTAGAGGAGAAATATATTGTGTTTTTACAAGCCATGCTACACCTTTATCAGTAGGCCTCTCCTTTCTTTTAATGCCATCTTTTTTAATAGGAGTAGCAGCTTCATCATCTCGCAACAATTCTTCATCTTCTGGAGCAAGGGGTGGTCTGACCCTGGGAGGACTGTATAAAAAGGTTCATCAGACCTTCTCAATCTGCATAATCCATTCAAGTATTCAAATTTACAAAAGGAACTGAGGACAGTACTTATAAACACTGAGATCAAGCAGGTCCAGAGGTATCCCTAGATCTGGCTCCACAAAAAGCTTGGGTTTGTACATTTTCTCCAGAGACGTGATTGTATATTTTGCATATCTGCCAACAATCATAAAATTACAATTAGATAACATACTGATCTTTATCTGTATATTTCCTAGCTACACACTGATGTAAAGTGACAACTGACAACAAGATTACATACTGATCTTTATCTTTCTTGAAGGACATAAGCTTAGGTTGAGCACTTGGATCTGGAAGTTCATTTCGAAATCTTAAATGAGAATACACATAGAAAAAGTGTTAGTGATAGAAATAAACACAACAAAACCACTAGATGAAATAATGCATCATCCAAATATAACAACATATCATTTGCCCACCTTATGGACCATTACCAACACCAATAAAATGTAAACTGAACTGAAAAAAAAAACATGAAACAAGGGAACTTAAAACAATAAATTCAAACATAAAATGATATCAACATACTCACTTGAGCTTACACAAAAACGTTGTGGGCTTCTTCAACCTATTTTCAACCCTCTCAGCACCCAACAAGGGAGTAGATCTCCTTTCACCCATTCGAGACCCTGCAATCATGCCATGCCCCTTCCCAGATGACAACAGGTGAGTCTTCTGCAGAACAGTATTCTGGGACTCCTTCAGCTGCTGCCTATGCTTTTCCTCCTGCCTCTGCTTCTCAAATTCCCTTTTCTTCCTCAACCTCTTCTCTTCATCGGTCTCAGCCCTGCCGGGAGGCCCGTTGTTCATCTTCTTCACCGGAAGGGGAGGCTGCTGCTGCTTGTGCTGTTTGTGAGCAATGCCGTGATTGGAATGCTCGTATTCGCGCCGGCCAGACTTGGAAGGCTCCTTGAAACGCCGCTCCTCGTTGTTGTTCTGAGTTGCCGGGGGAGGAGGAGGAGGCGAAACCGGGGGAGGTGGTGGTGGTGGCGACAAGGGCGGTGGCGGTGGAGGTGGCTGGTTGCTATACTGACTACTAGAGGGATAATACATAGGAGCTGGTGGTGGTGGTGGCGGCGGCGGCTGGTATGAAGCCTCCGGTGGCGGCGGCGGCGGCGGTGGTGGTGGATATGGATAGTGAGGAGGGTGGTGGGGATTTGAAGGTGCTGGTGCATATGGAACATGATGTTGATTTTGATGATAATTGGAATTTGGAGGGATTTGGGGGAATGAAGAAGTAGAGGGATCTCCATAAGCACCCCAATTTTGATTTTGATTATTATTATTATTATACTGATGATTCCCACCTGGGATCGGGTTTGGAATTTGACTCGATTGGGGAGGGAAGGGCCTGTAAGAGGCCATTCCTTACAAAAAACGATTCGCAAGCTAGGGTTTCGTTTCTGAAGCTTCAACAACACAGCTAAACCCTAGAACACACAATAACAAGTTAACACCAACAATAGCAACAATAATCAAAACCAAAGTGGGTTCTCATTATGAATCATCGTCGTGTACCTCGAAGTCATGGAGATGGAAAATCGCGAGACGGTGATACGATACAGAAGAAGAACACACAGCAAAATTGATAACACTAATGTAATTAATTTAGCTTATGAATACTACAGCTTACTATGCTATAATTTTCTTTCCCCCTTTTTCTCTTTCGGTAATCATTCCTCGGACTCGAGCTGAGAGGGATTTTTGTTTCGGGGGAAAACACAAGTTTTTATGGTAATTGTTGTAATGCAAATAAACTAAACAGTGCTAAAATATCAAAACAAAGTTAATAGTAAATCAAATCGAATGTATTTTTATATGTATGAATAATTAAATATTGTTTTTGGGGTTCAATAGAAAATTTGAAAAATAATTATTTATTTTTTTATCGATTTTTAATTTGAAAAATATTGTTGCTTTTCTAAAAAAATAAAGTCTTCTCATTGACGTAAAAACAGAGTCTTCTCGTTAATCCAAATTTTGTGTATATTTTAAATAAGATTAAAACAATTATCTATTAAAATTTGCTTAAAACATGACCCAGCTTTTGCAAAAGTTTTCCCGTGTAAGATCTAACTTCGAGCACCCTATTTTAATTTCTTATTCAGGGTAAAACCCACATGTTTCGAACCCGTGTGTAGTTGATGCATTTTTCCACCTAGTATTATTTTCAACGAATTTTTTTTGTAATTTCATATTTAACTCAATTATTTTAGTAGTAAATTTCATCTGTGAAGGTCATTGATCAACTCTAATTGGAATATAATGAGAAACTTTTAGAGTGTGTTTGGATGAGAGAATTAAAATGGGAAAAATAATTATCAAGAGGATTAAAAATATTCTCTATCTAAATAATCTATTTGGATGCTCATTTAGAAGAAATTTAAATTTTTGACATTTAAAAATAGAATTTGTTTTTAACTATAAACTTAGAATTTTAAATTCTTTCAAAAATGAAGGAATTCTAGAATTTCTAGTGGCTTTCACAGAGGAGCTTGGCAGGGCTATCGTTGTAGTCAGGGGAGGAGGCGAGGTGGGCGACAGTGGTCTAGGCCTTGATGTGGGGGAGGTAGCTGAAGCAAAGAAGGGAGGCATTGTAGAGTGTGAGGTTGGCCTTGGTGGCAAAGACAATGAGGAGGTCGAGGCAGTTGGCGTCGAGACAGTGAAGTTGACGCTCATTGCTGAGGCGCGCGATGATGGACTGGACGCACACGAGAGAAGAAAGTTGCTCTAGTAAGAGAGCTGAGAGACCAAGCAACTAAGGCAGGTGGGGTTAGGGAGGTGCGTTGAGTGGGAGTAGGCGAGTCAGGCTTTTTCGGTTTAGTGGTAATGAAGGAGGGAGAGAAGCTTGTGGTCACGGGGTTTCGGGGAAGCTGTGGTGGTGGCACGTTGGAAGGGAGAGAAGCTAAGCGCATCTAAATGTCTACAAAGTCGTCTTGTTATCCAATCAAAAAATTTTAACAATGAAAGAATTTTAATTAAAGCAATTAAAATTTCTACAATTTAAAATTTTCTAAAATTTCAAAATCTCTGATCCAAACACACTCTTAAAATTTTGTATTCTTATTAAATTTTTACCTGATCAAAAACTTATGAACATTAAAAATAAATCTTAAAAAATAATAAATATCATTTTAAATTTGGAATGAAGAAATTAATTCTTCATTTGAAATTATTAGCTTCTTGAACGGTCATACCAACTGCTATGCATAGTTCAAGATGCATGGGCATCTCGGCATAATACTGTCAACAACAAATTAGATGGGTAAAATCTAAAAAAATCAATTATAATGTTCTTGAAAAAGGAAAGGGGAAGCTAGACTTTGAGGAATTAAGGAATGTTAGACAATAACCCCCCTTTTATATTATTTCTTTGGAGGCAAAACTTCAAATTGAATATAAAGATGTTCTATAAAATAGGAATTACTTTGGTTTTAACTTCGGTCCTAAAAACATTACTTAGAGTTTGGATTAACTAACACACAAATGTTCAAACTTAATTAATAATCTTAAATTTAAATATTTAGTTAGTTAAATAATTGAAAGAAGAAGTTGTCCAACCGCCTCAAATAAAGAGTACTTGTAGTATCTAAAAAAAGCTAAAGATTTATTTTAATAAAAATAATTAAATCATTGATAGATGTCTTTGTCATTCATTACAAAACTTAACTTATGTAGAAAAAAAAATCTAAATGGATGGAGCCATGAAAAATAATTCATCACACGAATAGTTAATTTTTTGTAAAGCATTATTTGTTATTGTTAATTACAGCTAATTTTATGTTTTGCATAAGCCCAGACAAAAAGAAATATATTATTTTTCATCCTAAAATTCTTATTAAAATATAGAAAAAAGTTTTAGATATCTTTTCATCCTACCATCTACTGAGAAGTCCTAAACCCTTAAAAAGGACTCAAGAAACCCAATGAGCTATAACTCATGCTTAAATCTTCATGTATAAGGACGACATGCACTTTCAATACTGGTATTTTTAGGTGGCCCTTCATCGCTATAATATTTCAATATTAATTTCTTTTATTCTTTATTAATTTGAGTATAAATAAACCTTCCTTATAGTAATATCATAATAATGTTTGAATATTGAAACTTGGCTGGACAAAAAATATTTATGTAAATTTTATTTTAGTTTATTTTTAATAAATTAAAATTATCTCGTACATTAATTGTATTAATATTTTTAAATAAAATTTTAAAAATTATTTGAAATTATAAGAGAAATATAGATAATTAATTTAAACAAATAAGTACAATTATAAAAATACCAAAATGTTAAATAATGAAGTTATATTTTACAAGGAAAAAGTCTAACGATAGTACGATACAGTCCTTGAGCTAAAAAAAAGGATTTTTGGATTAAAAAAAATTAAAAAAATTAATTAAATATTTATTCGATAAATTCTTATGAAAAAGAATTCTGATTTAGGATTATTTAAGTAATTAATTTAATTAAATACTTATTCAATATGTTTTTTATCGAATAAAATCTTAATTATAAACTACACTGTAAAGTTTACTAAAATAAGTTAAATACAACTTATAAGATGATTATAAGAGTTATTAAAAAAAGAGATAATTATAAGAGTTTTATAAATTGAAATAGACTTTTTTAAAATCCTCTTATAATATAGGTGTTGATGGGCAAAATTTCGATATATTGTTTTGATCCTTAATATCATTATTGCAGCAAGAGCATCGTCCAACTATTGCGATCTATTCACTTGTTTAGTTCTTTCATAGACTCGCTTCAATGAAATAGAGCAAAGGTATTTAGATATAACTTTTTTTAAAACAAAATAAAAATTGTAGATATGCGTACCACATATATGATTAATATTCAATCAATTTTAATGATAATTTAGGTCTTTTGATAAAAATCCTTATAAATATGAAATGTTTGTAGAAAAGGAAATAAAACAGGTAAAATAATTTAAACTTCTAAAATAAAGGTTAAACTTAAAGTCTAAAAGATACTTTCAGGCATTTTATTTGTAATATTGTTTTTATACACAATTATTGTGGTCCAAGATTCTAGATACTTGTATGCTAGTGATTTGCCAAGAGAAAGAGAAAGACAACCACAATGTGTATCTCAGTATCTAGGTAAGTTTTAACAATGCCTAAAAGCTTCGTCGTAACCAATATTATATTATAAATAAATTACATTTTGAAACATTTAAATTACGAAGATATCATTTATATATATTGCATAAAGTGAAAGAGTAATATTCCTATAACATCTGAAAAAACAAAACTGATATTTTGAAACAAAATATCTCAAAAGGGCGAACATCACTTTCCTGTGGTGAATATATATTTTTTTATGCTACAAATTTCACCTATTACATTAATACATTTGCCCTATTATGCATATTTTCATCAAGTCTTCATTTGGAGCGACATGCTGTTTCCTGGGGTCCAGCTTGCCTAGCTAACTGCACAGAAGAAGGAACATTAGTTTAACACCACAATTTTAATTACATTACAAATACATAGTTTAACTCCACTTTTCTATTGTCTAGTCACCTGAAAATAAGCTTCAAGTTTCTTTCTCAGTGCTGCATATTCTCTCTTCAGTTGTTGGAAGCTCCTCATGCATCTGCATATTCAAACAAAAACAGTACCATCATTGTTTAGCAAAATTTACAATTGGGTCACTGGAACATTTTTATTTATTTAATGTTTTGCACATATGCCTTCAGTTATGTGCCCTGACTTGGCATCTTGTGTAAAACAAATCGAGATTAAAACTATAATATAATAGTGAAAGATATATTACCCTTCTGCATTTCCTGCCCTGCAATATTCTCTGAACAGATTACACTCTGTTTTCACCTTTTTGGCTCCTATGCTGCAATCCATCACAAAAAAAGAAAGAATTTAAATAATTAGGATTCTTTATTGTGATAAAGCCAACACAGTATGTACCTGATGATAATTTAAAATAATAATTCACTCGACTTATTAGTATAATTTTAATTATAATATATTAATAGTAGTAATTACTGTTGTTATTATTTTCTATTGGAGTAATATATATTAATTTACCTTGAGCTGCTTCCTTTGAACTGATGCATAAGTGTGTCCAGCTTGTTGAAATCCAGAGGGTTCCTCTCTTTGCTACAAGCACAAAAATGAACCAATTAACTCTATATATATCCTTTTCTTCTAAAAAAAGAATTAAGCCAAGAAAATAGAAAGAATGGTGAAATTAATTAACTTACAGAGCCTGCTCTATGCTTGAGATAAGCCGCGACGAATCACGGTAATGAAGAGTCACAATTTCTTCAACAAAGTTAGGATTTGCATCATCCTGCAATTCTTCCAGTTGGATAAACTGTTCATCAAGTAACCCCTGCAGAGAACCAATGTTAAAATCCATCATTGAACTGATATGGAGCTAGCAGAACATTGCATAGTCTATAGTATACATTCCATCTGAAATTGTGGAATTCTTTAAGTTTGGTAGAAACAATATTGAAGGAAGCCTCCATTATCTGTTATTAGTTCCAATGCATGATGCTTCCCTTACCAGTTACCATAGTTACTAATGCTATACCCGCTATGAACATCACACAACTTTCCCGTGTCTTGTGATTAAAGGTGATCAGGATTCTGATGAAGTGGAATATGTAATTTTCATTAACTACCAATTGACATGCATTTTTACACTTGCCAATGAATGAGGTTGATGCAAAAAACTAAAACAAAGCCAAGATAACTTGTGTTGTCTGATGTCAGATGATTGCTAAACGACAATTACTGTGACTTATCTGGTTCTGATATCATCTTAAAATTTGACTTTAAATTTAAATCAATCCTAGAAGCTAGCTCAGCTCGTAAGGCAATTTATTTGGGGCCATACAAGTAGTTAATGTGTGATCTCTAACATTTTTGTATGTTGCAAATTGCAATAAAATAAAAAGATCATGTTGAACAAGAAAGTGTTGGGATGAGGGAAGAACCTGATCAAAGAGGGACTGTTTCATTGCAGCAACCTGCCTGCGGGATTGGTTTCTGTCCATTATAAGTAAAAGTTAAGAGAGAAAAAGAGGTGAAGTGGGAGAGAATTAGGCAGAGAAAGTTGTTTATGGTGATTGAAGGGGTGAGAATGCATGATATGAAGGTGGGGAGAGGAAGGGTTTTATAGCAAGAGAAAAAAGATGTCAGGTGTCTAGGATCTAAGAAGTGAGAAGCACAAGACAAAAAGCTTCGTCTTTTCTTTTTCATCATTGAGGGGTGGGGCTAGCTGGTTGCAAATTCGAAAGTTGCATTTGCATGCACTTGTGAGAGTGAAATCGTGTCAAGGAAAGGGGCACTTCATAAGCAATTAGGGGGGGAGTATCTTGAATGGTATTTGCACATTTGAATGTTATTATATATCTCACCGCTAAGATCATATTTTCTTCACACTTCACATGGATGGATATACAGAAATTGATGGATTACGTACTTGCGCTTTATTGAAACCAAGTTTGTAATTATAGGTGAAAAATATCCCACTTTATCAAATTCTTATACTTATTTTGTGGTTTCTATGTCTACTGTATTTAAGGCCATGTTGGTCAAGTTATGTGGACTTCAAGAGATTAAAACTCTCTTTAATATATAAAGTCTAAACTTAGTTATTTTTGTATAGTAACACGACAGGCAAAACAATTAAAATATGAATAATGATAGAAAAAAATACTTCATTATTTTAAATATTCTATCAAAATTTCTCATTTCTTTTCCTCTCTCTTTTTATTACTTCATAAATCTTATAATACTTATATTTTTATCTGATTAGGTGTTAAGTAACATACTTGATTTGTATGTAACTTTTTTCTTATAATGTAATTCTAGTGATACTCTTTCTTATAGTATTTTTCTAATATTTTTTATAATTCATTGAAATTTATTGAAAATCATCAATTTTAATATGTTAGTTCTCATTTAATGATATTCTTTTCTAATTCAAAATTAAGATCCATCAAAATTGATTATTTTCAATAAATTTTAATCGGTCACATAAATTGTTAGAAAGAAAACGTCACATAAATTGTCGCAAACATTCCTCTTTCCTTAAAAATGCACATGTATAATAAAAAAAGAACAAATGCAAATACAAAAGAAACAATGCAAATTAAAAAAAAGAAACAAAACAATATGTCACAGGTAAATGTAATTTTAGGTGAAATCATGGCTTAAATTCATTTTTTATCCATATAATTTTATAATTGTGTAGTTTTATTAGTTCCTCAAATTTTTCAAAATTTAACAATTTTTGTTCATCATTGTTAGTTTACGGTCAATTTTTTAACAAAAATTATAAATATATCATTTAAGTGGTAACATAATACTAAGATGTTGATGTGGTGAATGACTTGTTAGTCTAACACATATACCAACATACTATTGACATTGTACTCATGTGATATCAACATATATATATATATATATATATATATATATATATATATATATTAAATTATCATCATATTTATCACATTAGTAAGTCCATGTCACATCATGACTTAAATGTCATGTCAAATATTTCTATTAAAAAGATGATGAATGATTAATTGTGAACCAAAATTGTTAATTTTTAAAAATGTAAAGATAAAATGTATTATAAAAGTTTTTTTTTTGTTTTTTTTTTACTGAATTATAAAAGTTTTTAAAAGACCAAAGCCACACAATCATAAAATTGATAGTAAATTTAAGCCTAAAATCTTTTTCCACTATTCTACTTAGCATCTCTAAGAGTTAATGAAATACAGAAATTTTCTCAAATTAAAGTCGAATGTTGTTGCGATAAGAGGAAGAAGAATGCCTACATTTAGAAAACAATATAATGGACGACCTATTAGTTAAAAGGTGTGTCCGAGTTCAAGATTGAGAGAAAAGAGGAAGAAGAATCACGACACTAAGTTGGAACAATGAGAAAAGATACTTCCTAAACTAATTAAGAATTGCGTGTGTAATTTTTTCATTACAATTTATTTTTATTTATTTTACAAGTATATTGGTGTCTAAATAAAAATAACTCCCTAAACTTTTTTTCATTTGTAGAACTTAAGATTTTACTTAAAAGAAAAATAAGCTTCTTACAACTGAAATTAATAAGCATGATAATTAACCCTTTATTAGTTTGAACGGGCATGCATTACTAAAAAAATTAATTTTTACTATGCAATATCTATGACGGTAGTTAAAAAACCATTTTTGATTGTATAATAATGACAATTTTGTAAATATCATGAATATACCTTTATTCTTTCTATTTTTTAAGTATGGAATGGTAGATCAAGTGATGTAATGTAAGATAGTTGTTATTTAGTGGCTTATCTCCAAATCAAAATTTAGGGATGGCTAAGTTAACTTTAGTTAGAAGATAAAAGTCTCAATAGTTTAATTTCTATATAATCTCACTAAAATTTTTTGACGTTGTTAGTTAATTAATTAACAATTATAGTAGGTATGACTATTGATAAAAAGTATGATTTTTAATATAATTATTATAAAATTCTATTAATTTATTATATATGTTAAGTTAAAATGATAATATAAAAATCTTTAGGTTGTTAATGTACTATAGATTAATTTACTCAAAATCTTAAACATTTATCGTTAAAAAAACACATATTCTACTAAAATATTTAAAATACAAGACAGTTCATATACTTATCTTAACAAATCTTGTACTAACTTTAATAAACTCATATGTGGAACACTTATTATTATTTGTTATAAATAAGATATCTCTAAAGTTAAAATTCATGATATTAATTCTCAATGCGTAGATATTCCAAAAATGAATTTGGCTTTTTTTCAATAATTTTTTTTATATACATGACTAAAAAATAAAACTCTTATCTATATATTTAAGAAAATCAATTATTTATTATTAAGTGATTCTATATCAAATAAAAATGTTGATGCCACTGATTCAAGTTTTACATTCATACAAAAAAAAAATTCTTAGATAATTTTTTTTCTCGTAAAAGTTAAAAGACATGAGAATCAGATACTCTATATATCAAAATATTTAAAATACAAGAGTAATGATACTTATTTTTTACAGACTTTACGATAGATTCATTTAGAACATTAAAAAAAGCTATGGCGAGACTAGAATTTTTTTTTATAATGACGTGGATGAGAGACTGAGAGTTTATAAAATATTTATTTGTACAGGATCATTTTTTCTAAATTATAAATATCTGTCAGGACATTAATATGAAATAAGTTTTTAAATGATAAGTGCACACCAAATATCAATTTAAATTTCTCTAATTTTTTTTTTCAAAAAGTTTAGAGATTTAAAGTTTACTAAAAGAAATTAATGCACGTGCTTGATTGAATTTATTTTAAAAATTAATCCTTTTATTTTTATCAATTTTTGAAAAAGAAATAATTACTGTATGATTTAAAAGAATTATTTCGAAAAGATGAAACTGGTGTCAAGATGTTTCAATTGTTTTTTTATTTTTATTTTTTTACTTACAGCCGCAAAAAACAGTCGGTGTACGGAACGGTGGGGACCATAATTGAGCATCGCATTAACGTTATGTTGATAGGGAACATTACTACAGAAAATTGAAATGACGTGATATACGTGGACGCATTTTCAGTCCAAATCCATTGAATCCTAGCTGTTTAATTCTTTTTTTTTTCTTTTAAATATTATCTGATATATGATATATAATTATTCTAATTTAATTAATAGTAATTTTTATGTAATAAATATAATTTAATTGATAATACATATTAAATTTGTGAGTAAAGTCTGAATTTGATCCTTATAAATATATTATTAGAAGAAGATATAATTATTTTAAATAATTAAGAAAAGAAATTTATCTAGAATATAATTCTATTTGACTTGAATATATTTATTTATTTTTTTCAGGAAAAGATATTTGTAATTTCTATAATATTTAATACTAATTTTGTATTTTATAAATTAGATAAGAAAGATTCATGCATTGATTTATTTTATCAAATCTAGATAAAAAATATTATTTAAATTTATACTTAAAGGAAAATTATTATTTTAGAATTTTATTTTTTCAATATAATTTTTTTATGTCTGGATTTTCAAGTTTATTATAAATTTATAGTATCCCGATTATGTAACATTTAGATTTTTTTCCAGATATTTTATACAAATATCTTATATAAGTTAAAATCTAAAAGTGTAATCACATATCAAGAAACCAAACTTTATAGAATTGCAATATAATCAGAAACCAAACTACAGAATCTTAAATTTCTAACACGTATACCGGTAAAGGCAAGAGGATCACATATCAAGAAAATAAAACACGGACTGCTATTTTTTTTTTTTTTTTTTGAGGAAGGACTGATATTTTATTAAAGAATAAAAGTAAGAGACGAATATTAAACCTTTTATAGCTATATTTAGCATAGGATTATGGATGATAATTGAACATGGATATAATAGAATGAGTAGGGTTTGTCTTAAATATGATTTTATTTTCAAAATATAATTTTATAATAATTACACGTTTGTTATATTTTATAACTAATATTTTATAATTTTCAGATTTTTTTATTGAATTGATGTTACATTTTTAATTAAGATTTTATTATTTTATTATTTTGCATAGTTACTTTTAATTTTAAAATAATTCATTATTTTATTAGTTTGATAACAGTAAATAATTGATGTAGGTATTTCTTTTATCTGCAAAAATAAGAAAATTATCTTATTGGAGGTAGGTATGAATATATAGTTACTCATTAAACTTAAAACTTAAAAGTGGACACCAAAATTGTTATTTATACTTGAAGGTTTTATTGTTACAATTTATATTTTGAGTCTAGATTTTTTTTTTTCTAAACACAGACACGAATATAAATGCTTTAATATCTCATCCCCATTCATATCTCTACTTAGCACTGTCTCGTGTCATCTTCATGTCGAACCACGTCAATGCAAACTGCTCAAAAATCAGATTGAAAAAGTAGGTTATGAACATTGGACGTGAAAAGAAAGAAAAAGAATAATTAGAACCTCTTCCTCCTCCCTTTCCCTTTTTAACGAGACACATACCAAATTAGCAGATACCATGTGCTCTCGACTAAGTCATGTCTGGATGGAATTTTTTTCACCACAAACAACTTTTGAAGCCAGATACATACATTAAATTAAATTTATTAAGATCATGTTTTAATTGTGCATAAATAATAGTTTTTATCAACAAAATTTATAGTTTAAGAGTCAAAATTATATTGAAATTTGTCAAACATATTGTTTGTTTATTAAATTTATTTCGTGAATTCCTTATTATAATATAAATACAGTAAGTTATTTTCGTTCCATATCTGTTAATTTGTGGAAGGACAACAACATACAAAGAAGGATATATTGGGTGAAAGCAAAAGGAAATTTATTAACAAATTTGATTATACCCTTAAAATATTGGGTATCGCATGAGACAACGAATTTATCCTAAATTAGCCCAGTAATTATGATTGAGAAAAAAAAAATCGCCTTTGCTAGTTGTACTACCATTCTTTCATAATAGTAGTACTACACATATTAATAAGATTTCTAGAAGGAATAACTAGCGATCGAGAAAGAAAAGTGAAGCAAACCGTTGATTCTATGAAAAGACATTGCTAATATTTAAACCTTGTTCTTGTCTGACAGTGACATATTATCCCATTCCTGGACGAAAATATGTATTTCATATCAGATGTGATACAAATCTAGTTAAGAAAGAAAGTAGAAATGTATAGATGTTATCAAGTGTTGGAAAATGGCATTATTCGTCTGATGAAAATAATGTCATAATAATTTGTTATGGATTTACTATTTCTTTCTAAACTTGAATTAATCTATCATTTGGAAAATGGCATTATTCGTCTGATGAAAATAATGTCATAATAATTTGTTATGGATTTACTATTTCTTTCTAAACTTGAATTAATCTATCATTTTAGTTCCTGATTGGTCAATTTTTTTTTAAATTTTTCGGTTATTATTATTTTTAACTTTTATTGTTAAGTAACAATAATGTTAATGGTTCAATGATAAGTTTGAGAGAATGATCACATAATTTTTTTTGTAAATTATTTTTTAAATCCCTAATTTATTTATAATACAACAACAACAATGCCTTATCCCATTAGGTGGGGTCGGCTACATGGATCAACTTCCGCCATAATGTTCTATCAAGTACCAATTTATTTATAATAATTAATAATTAATGATATCAAATTAACTGATGAGAGATTAATAATATACTTTTTAAAAAATTACATATAATTTTCTTATCAAACTTCTTAATGACCACCAACATTGCAGTTACATTATATTATTTGTTAATGTTATCACTTGAAATTAAGAAGTAAAAGTGGTAACAAATAAAAAGTTCAATTAAAATTAGATGAGAGACTAAAAAAAATCCAAAAAAGTTTAAGAATAGAAGGGATAATAACCCCTTTTTTTTTATCTTACATTCTTTGCAAATTACTATAAGAAAAATGTATATTAGCGATTTAGCGTTGGCCGATGCTAATCACGAGAAATCAACACTAATTGTTATTTTAGTACAAGTGAAGCAACAACTTTAAAGTTGTTATTAATGTAATTGATAGTACTAATTTGTTTTTTATGGTTGAAGAGACCAACAATTATCACAAATAAGAGTCAATGTTAATCCTTTTCTGTGAGTGTGCATGGTTTGATTAGTATCAACTAAGTTGGTACTAATTTTTGCTCTTTGAGAGCTACAAATCAAATCCTATAACTGGTCAGAACCTTCAAAAATCACAAAAGCAAACCATTCTAACTCATAAGCTCTACCTAACACATTTAAACTAGCAACCAGAGCCTCAATACCAAGCTCTAGTCCACACATCTCTACCCTTGATGAGTCGCCACCTTGTGTCAAGAAACCCCACCATTTAAGAACCCGCATTATAAACAGTCAACAACAACAAATTTTCTTAAAGCAAAAAATGAAAAAAAGAAAACAAAATTGTGTCCACGTTGTAAAAACATTAACAAAAATTGTTTTAGCATTGGCATATTACTTGTTGATTGATCAATGCTAATCACGCTGTTGTAATGACTAATGCTAAATAAAGAAACTAACGTTAGTCAAACCCATATATGCTAAATCGATGATACTAGCGACAGCCTCCATCACCAACACTAGTTTTTCAAAACTAAATAGTAGTTGTTTTCTGAGTGTATCATTAAGTGATTGTCTTGAAAATGTCGATGGAAATATATATTAATACTCCAATAACTTTTAAATTTAAAAAAATTATTTCTTAATCAATATCTTAAGAATATTAATTAACATTCTCTTTACAGTAATTTAGAGCATTTAATATCAATGCACATTTTTATGTTTTTATGTCATGTGATTTTGGACACGTGATTTTTTGAAAAAAAAATCACTGAAATCATACTTATAATATTTCACTTATAAGAAAAACATTGATATATTCTGGAGGACAATCAAAAGACTGTATCAATAAAAATTGCAATGGTGAAATGCGGAAAATATAACTTGTTTATATGTAAATTTAATAACTTCTTACTTAATCGTAAACTTTTTATTTTTATATAAAAGTAAGAATCAACACTAATATATAAACTTGTAAACTAATATTAAAATAGCAATAGTATAAAAAGTATAAAAAGTATGTTTAATATGTATTGTTTTTTACCTCTTAAATCAGTTTCAATAGATGTAGAACAAGTCAAACAATTGATATTAAAAAGTACTTTCTAAATTAATTCTGGAATTGATCTAGGAAATTAAGTTATAGTAATGGATGGAGAAACTTATCTTGATTGATTTAGAAGGTGACTTTCTAATAAGTTATAAGTATAATTGATGTAGAAAATATTTTTTTAATTATACCAACACAAACAACTTCTCTAATACATAACATATACCTATCAACCCAATTCAAAAATACTTACCGTACGTCTGGCAAAATTATACTTTGACAGACCAATTCACATAATGTAAACCACTTGTTATACATTTACAATATAAATTATAAACATTGTCATTTACATACGTACGTTGTCATGGTTGTTATGTGCTCTTTCCTCGTGGCGGCCATCGATTGTTATATCTTGTTTTGCATCTCCCCCTTCACCTTCTAGCAATAGAAAATGCTTATCCATGCATCTTCCCCTTCACCTTTTATTGACATATGTTAATTTATAAAAATTCCCTCATATTAATTTTTTAAAAGTTAATTTTTATGCATATACTAACTATGGAGAAATTTATTTTATTTTTCTTCATATTTTTCTATCTTATAGATGCTTAGGAAAAAGTTGAAGTCCTAAAAAGATGTCACAAAAGAACCAACCTTCTAAATAAGTTCTTTAACAACTGGTCTAAATATCTATCTCAATATTACAAAAATATCACTGTATCATATACTATGTCGTCAATTTCCTCAAATATATAGGTAGAAACAATACAGATTGTTGATATAAAAAGCTTTTTTATACTAATGTATAATCGTATCTGCCTTTATACAGACACTCGTATATACAATAATTTGTATATTTTTCAATAAAAAGAAAAGGTAAAGGGACCTCTTCAGTATGAAAAAAGTCAACTCCTTTCACTCTACACAGGATTTATATAGGACACGTGCCAAATTGTTTATTGTTTCCATGGGAATATTGAAACACGTTGCACTTTATAACCAAGTTGAATAATGCGATAGCAGCAGTTAAAGGCAACCCCAAATTTAATTTAACAGCATTCATTTCAACTACTATTTTTTTTTTTTTTGTTGCTTCTGGTGCTTCCGTAATCTTTATTTTCTTGCCTTGTTGTCCATGTAATGATCATGGACCATTGCTACATATAGGTAAGTGATGAAGCATTGTAGAGGCAACCCTCAAGGGCTACATATATATTACACAAAGTACTTCACTTGCTCTCTTCTACAGTGTTTTGCCTTGTGTTTGTACATGTAAAATTAGCATGACTTGGACAGAACAAAACCATGTATGTTACTGTGGCAAGGTATGGTGCATAGAGAATATAATGAAGAGGGGAATCAGCAAGTGACCAAAAAGAGGGAAACAAATTAAGAGAGAAAAATTCCCAATGATTGACATAATGAGAGAATTTTTTGCCATGCACCTTAGTGGTTCATCATATGTCCCTCTCAACAATTTCAGGAAAGCGAAACGTTTAAAAGGAGAAATAAGTGTTGGAGAAGAGATACTGTCTCTATTCTTTCTTTATTAATTCCTCCGCCCCAGTACTGAATTGAAAGGACTAGTTCAACCCTCTTCCCCTTCAATAACAAGCATATTGTTTGTTTTCTCTTGCACTCATGTGTCTCATCGGAGATATAATACTGATCTAATGATGAAGAGAGAAGAGAAGGAAGAAAAAATTACGGACTTGAATTTCCCCGAAACAAAAATTAATAATATATTAAAAATTAGTATTTACTATAAAAAAAATGTATGCGGTCACTTGTTTCTTTGTAAAGAGTTAAAAAGCTTAATGTTTTGAGTGGTGGAAGGAAAGGGATCAGAATCTGGTTTCTCAAGTCATTTTCAAGTTTGGCAGATTGTGGCTCATTTTTTTTTCCTTTCTCTCATTACTATCTCCTATCTTGATAAGAATCCCACCGTGGACAATGATCATTCCTACCTATACTTGCATCAGCATCAAAGATAACAGGAATAGCAGTAAGGTATATTTATCATTTTTCTTGTTCAGCCAATAATTAGCTCCAATTGTAGAAATACATGTCTAAACTATTTAAAGCCCATTTGAGTGGGGTACTATGAGAGAGAAGAAAATATATTAGACAGCATATGCTGATGATGTTTGTACTACGACCATGAAGAATCATTATTACCAACATAACCTAAAGAATTGAGAAAAAAGATCATAAGCAATGTCAATTTTTCATGACTTTTAAATCAGGATGAGATTTATTTATTTTTTAAATGTTGTAAACTAAACTAGAAAGTAAGAGATAAAATGAAAGAATATTTATCTTTAATTAATAACCTACCAAGCATAACAAATTATTATGTTTAAGTGCCTTCATGTCCATCTTTATGCCAAAAAATATTGATGGTCTATTCGAATCAGTCAGATTTGAGAAATTATTAAGTAATATAAGATCATATTATTTATATATATATATATATATATATATATATATATATATATAAAATTCTTATTTGACATGTATTTAATTTTTTTTAATTTACAAAAAATAATTAATAACAGTTAATTAAAATGTGATATGAAGATTAATGTGAATCATAATAATCTCAGACCACCCGATAATTTCTTGAAAAACAAAAAAGATCCCATGAAAAAAAGTGACATATGGACGAATTGCATTCAACCACATATGAGATGCCACGTCAAAGAATAAGCTTCTGATATGGGTTACCACGTTGAAGCATCAACAAGTGAAGGACCTGAGAAAAGGCAATACCTATTCTTTCCTTACCTCATCAAGAATGTGGTGACACGTCTTTAGGGTATGGAGAGAGGTTAGCAGAAGTTGCTTTCAAAGTGACTGTATTGTATTATATTCTATCTCCTCTGGCAGCATAAATTCTGCTCATCTTCTTCACAACAGAATCCATTGGTAGGAAGACATAACATATTGTTGAAAGCAGCTAGCATGCATGCCCACTAAAGACAACGCAACTTTTGATCTGTTCTCCAAAAATTTTATCCAACAAAAGATAAGATGAACAAGAAATGATCCTCGTAGTAACCTTGAAAAAAGGAGGGACCAACAACACACAACATCAAATGCCAACAAAGGACGATAGATAGATATATAACTGGCCAAATCAGTGAAAAGAAGAAAACACTGCCACCAAGTAATCAGGTACTCTTACTATCACTCACAAATGCAGTTGTCAGCATGTCCTAGAGACACGAGAGATATTGTCAATATAATCATGGCTTCTTATGCCTTCTATGTTGTCATAATAAAGCTCTTATTCTTATACAGAAAGAAATACATAACAATGCTAGGTAGGTAAAATTCGAGATTCAGAAACCAGAATGAAGCACAGTTCAGCCAATCAATCAAGCTTGGGAAACAAGGCTCAATAATTGATTATACGTACTCTATACAGAATCCTCTAAATTATAATTTGCAAGAATACCATATATCACCAAGTGTAAAAGATCAAAGAACTTGTATATCACTCAAGCCACACCCTTTGGATATTTTTTTTATCATATTAGGTTAAATTATTCATTTATTCTTTATTCTTTATGATTGTCCCTAAGTTTTAGGTTCTACATGAAAAAAAATATAATTCTCATGCGGTTTTTATTTATTCTTTATTTTTTTATAACAGTTTATTACTGCAAAAATGTTTTTATAGCAGTCGTTCTTGATAAATTATGCTGTGACCAATACCCCAGTTAGTCCTATACATGTGACCCATTATCAAGAAAAGAATTGCAATTGTGGTGTATAATATCCGTTAGTTATAGACCTCCAGTTGATCTAATCCTTCACCAAAAAAGTCAGAAATTCTGCGTATTTTGACCAGTGTTCAAGGTGAAAAAGCTACGATTCAAGACTAAAAGCTTAACTTTTAGACTTTCATTTGGAAAGGATGTGAATAAAAAGGAAAGGAAAAATAGATAACTTTTAGATTGTTTGGCTTGAAAGAAAAAAAAATATTTTCTCATGTTTAATCACATAGAAAAAATATGTATATAAAATTATATAAATACCTCTAATAAAAAAAAGTGTGTATAGAAATAAGGGTAATTCTCTACTATATCTCACAAAAGCTGCCCGCAACACCTTTTTCATACAAAATGAGAAAATTGTAAAAATAGTGGTATCTATTTACTTTTTTGGATTGTGTTCCTTCGTTTTAATCAATCAAACGGGACAATGGTTATTTTTTAAAATCTTTTCCATTTCCTTCCTCTCAGTTTCTATTATTCCAAACCAACGTTTATGCATTAATAAGTACTAAGTGTTATTCAGAAAAAAGTACAATATAAATGTCTGTTTTTTTTTCTTCAAAATTCCCACACTTTTCAATTCAATTGAGCATGATCAGGACGGACCTGCTTCTTGGAGGAAGGGGATAATTTTTCCCACTATTTTTTTTCTTAGTATAACATGTATGTGTAGTTATCTATTATTTTTATAATTTAAAATTTAGTTAAAAAAATAGGTTATAATATGAATCTTGCTCGGTCTCATTTATATATGTGAGTTTTGCTCCCACAACTAAAATATTTTGGATCTGTCCCTAAACATGATTAAGTAAAAGGTTCAATTGTTGAACAGGTTTTGAATGGAAAAATAAATACAACTTAAAATTTATTAGTCTTATATAGAGATCAAAATGTAAAACTTGTAACAGTGACAATTATGATGAATAGTTTAGATTAAATTTATATATATAGACTTTAAATTATCATATAAAACATAATAATCTTACAATATTATTATTTAGTTGTAATTTTTTTATCACAATTTTTATTTTCATGAGAAATAAGCACTTGAAATGGTTAGAATAATATAGAATACAAAATTTTCTCTTTGATTATTTAATATAACTGCATATTTAAGACTAAAACTCAAAACTATTAATTAAATTAGAATAATATATCTCACACCAATTCATCTACACAATCTCCAATACTTGATCACAAATTCTATACAAAAACAGCTAGCATATGTTGAACAGAGAATATGATCGAAATGAAAATCAAGAAGGGAAAAGTGTTAAAGGCCCCTGTATAATTATTAGATTTTTTTTTAGTCTTCAATAGTAACTAATGTTATCATGTTGATAAGTTGTTCATACTCAACTCTTCTACAATAATAAGTAAAATCCATAATTTCAAATTTATTAATTTAATGATTAATCTTTCTATATATTAAATTTAAAACTTCATATTAAACATTAAAACTTTTATCAATAGATTTTTACTCATTGTACCACGTGACTCATTCTACTCTAAACACATTATAATTTTTTTCCAAATATTATTATTTAAATTTATCAATCTTAATGTTAATACCAAAATATTTTATATCTATAAATTTGATGTTCATAAATTTTATACTGGGTTCTTCTCCCTCTACTTCCTTCCTCTCAAGTCTCTACCAAAATTATCCTTAAGGTTTCAAGCTGATCTAGAAAGGAACATATATTGTATAAGGAGATTCAATTCAATATTTATGTAAATGGATCAAATAAATTTTTAGTCTTTCTACATTTTGAAGTTGAATTTGATTTTAGTCTCAAAATTTTTTTGTTCGTCTGTCTAATTTTGAAATGCACAGCTTTTAATCTTCAAGATAACATTTAATAGTGCTTAAATATGCAATATTTTATTTCCATTTTTACTTTCTTTGTGATGGGATTTTTATTCGTTTAACTTTTGATCATGTGATTGAATGGATAGTTCAAAGAGATTGGACTAAGAGTTAATAAAGCCCATGTAATACGGATCAAACTATTCTAATTACTGGCCTTCTTCGGCCCAACTTCAAGGAGAATTATTTTTCACAATCTAAAATACTCTTTTTTTAGAGGATCTAAAATATTTAATTTTACTATTTTTTTTCATAATTATTATATTGAGCTAAGGCAAACCTATTCTCATGTAACTGATCCTGCACTCCCGAATGTTTGCGAGTTACTCTCCCCTTATAACAAAAAAATAAAGTTCAAGCAGATACGTAATAATTGGAACATAATTAAGTTGAGAAAGATTATGAAAGTTATTAAACAAACTTCATTTTTCTAAGGCACATATACTTAACTGAATTGCTAACTATAAAAATCCTTAATATATTATTTTTTTATTATGTTCTCTTAATTAAGTAGTAAAAATATCGAACAAGAATAATCAAAATAAATGTTTTTTTTTTGTTTTCTAAAATGACATAAAATGAATTAAATTAAGTCTATCCTAAAGAATTCACCAAAAAAAAGTCTATCCTAAAGAATAATAGATATAGATTTTATAAAACAAATTTGAAGTGCTCGGATTTAGATGACTCAGCTGATTTTATTCAAAGATTCCTATGCTCATTCGTATATGTACACTCAGGAGAGTGTGCTACATAGGAGTACAAGTTTTCTTCAACAGTCAACAAGTTACATTTGGTGATGCTTTCTTCTGGAGTATGTAGCACTGCACATAATCTAAATGATTATAATGAATAATTGAAAGGAAAAGTGGCATGCATAATAGTATACATTTTCTTTTTGGATCCACAATCTATATTATTGTATTTATGCTTGTGGATGCTTACAAATGCTTCATTTTCTAATTTAAATTATTGTCACATGAAATTCATATCCAAATACAAAATATTTCAAGCTCTGCTTGAGTCCATCTACCTATATTAACAACCACCTTAACTTCTATTCCACCAAATACAATAACTTGGGCAGAAAAGTAAGAAAAAACATTTTGTAATAAAAAAAAACCCAAAAAATTGAAAAATGGTTTATTTTCACTTCACCGGTAGCCTCTATAGAGTGGTGTATACATAGAGCTCTCAGCAAACTTCACCAAATCTTTTGGTTGAGGAAGGCTAGTGGCCAAGCCTGAGCAAGAATGTGAACTCAATTTCATTATTGTTGTAAAATTATTTATAATATTTCAAGGAGAAAAAGTATTAAAAACATGAAACATAAAAGCCTTTATTTAGATACTAAAAGGAAAACTAAGGCTCACCAAGCTCATAGGCCTTAGCAGCAACATTGGCAGCAATGCGTGCTGAAATCTTTCTGATGTTGCTGAATGGTGGGTATATGAGTCCCTTGTCATAGTCCTTCTGGGTCACCTGTGAAGCCAAAGCCTCAGCTGTTCCAAGAAATAGAATTTGTCATTTAAATAATTAAAAAAAGTATGTTCCAAGCTTAATATTTGAGTAAATGTTTGAATTTCTAATGCACTTACAAGCTGCCAGAAGCAGGTCATCGTGCACTCGAATGGTCCCAGACATTATTAAACCAAGACCAAATCCAGGAAAAATGTATGCATTATTAGCCTGATTAACAAAGAACACATTCAAATTAAATTTCATTTTCATATGATATGACAAATTTTTAACATTTACAAGAACTACATTAAGACCTGGCCAGGCACAAACACTTTTCCATCATATTCAACGGGGGCAAATGGGCTCCCACTAGCAAAAATGGCACGTCCCTGATAGAAATGCAAATGGATAAGAAACATAAAAAGAAGAAATGATAATAGTCATTACTCATCCATTCCAGCCAAATAATAGCAATCTAATTATATAAATAAGCTAGGTAATATTGTAATTATTATAATAGGAAGATGGTAGCTTTGTTTTCATATTACCTGGCTCCAAGTATAAGCTTCTTCAGCAGTGCATTCCGACTGTGATGTTGGGTTGGAAAGAGAAAGAATAATTGGTTTCTACAAGCATTACAAATGATGGATTAGATTCAGTGGCACATCAAAATGCATAGTAGGTAGGCAATTGTAGATTGACATATTACCTCATTAATGGAAGCCATAGCTTCAATAACATCTTTAGTAAAAGTTCTCCCTTGTCCTGATGTTCCAATTAACACCGTTGGCTTAATTTCCTGAGAAGAAAACAGTGAAATGTAAGACATTTGAAACTAGTGTTCTCTCAGGGTGGGAGAGCGAGAGAGAGACGGAGATCATACCTTAACAGCATCTACAAGTTCCTTAACAGGTTCATGTTCATGAGCCCATGGCTTCTTAAAATGTTGAAGTGATTCTTTACGGGAACTCACAATCAAACCCTGCCAAAGTAGGAACAAAAGATTAATAGATTGGAAAAGAAGCAATTTACTCTCTACAGGAAGGAACTAAATTGGATTTCAGTACTACCTTTGAGTCCACCAACCAAATGTTCTTGCGCACTTCATCTAGGGGGACATTTGTCTGTAAAAACAATAGTTAGTTTCTTGATAAATCTAGATCATTCATGCAATGCTCACACATCATAAATCTAACCCGTTTTGATGTTTCAAGTGCTATGAGTTCTGCTATTCCCGTGCCAGCCTGCAACCACAAGCCATACAATTCATCCACAAGGACATGCATGACATAATAGTTAGTTGTAAGGAAATGTAAGTGAACAATTCAAAGTGATCTGATAATGTTCAACACTTTTTTTTTTAACACCTTTTTACTCTGACAGGAAATGTTTAAACTTTCCTATCTCCAAGAAACAATGAAGAAGGACACATGATCTTAGAATGGTAGTAACTTACCTCTCCAGCACCAAGGAATAAGAACCTGTGATCAGTCAAGTCTCCCCCAACCAATTTTAGAGCAGAAACTACTCCTGCAAGGACCACTGATGCTGTTCCCTGAAACAAAGTGGATAAGATATAAGAGATAATTATCGGTTACCAAACTATCCAAATTCATTATTGAAAACATGCAATACTTTACTTACCTGAATATCATCATTAAAGACAAGATGTGTTGATCTATATTTTTCAAGTAGATCAAAAGCATTGTGGTTTGCAAAGTCTTCGAACTAAAATATGGCATAACAGATTCAGAAAACAGGAAAATTGAAATTAGCAAGCGTTGCACTTTCCGTCCAATAAGGCAAGAAATGATATCTTTGCATACTGCTTAGTACCTGAACGAGGATTCTTTCACCATAATTTTGCTTGACTGCATTCATAAATTCATGCAGAAGTTCAGTGTATTCCTGAAAACCGAAAAGGTAGAAGCAAATTTATTATTATGGCATATATAATTTGACAGGATGCCTGAAGCTAAAAATGAGGCCAAGTAAATAAAACAAATTATGAACCAACCTGCCCAGTTGCTCGTTTATGCCTGAGCCCAAAATATAATTCATCATGCAACAACTTCTGATTGTTTGTACCCACATCGATGGTAATAGGCAAGCACTGAAACAGGATGATAATATAATGATACAATTGTAATAAGTGGAAGCCACATACAATTTTTTAGAACATAGGAGCCACTCTACATAAACTTCCATAATTGAATGCTACTCATCAAGCTAACTTGGAATTAGAACATTACTTTACTTTTCTGTATAAAAATCATAACAATCACTGCAAATTTTAATGTTGCCCATTGTTGAAATCAAGATTTTTTTTCTTCCAAAGAGGTAAGGACCTAACTAGGGGCCAAACATAGGAATCTCTCAAACAACTTCCTTTCTTTTTTTTTTGTTTTTTTTTCCTTGCATTATTTTAACCTATTCAATATGTTGAGGGCTAAAATCTGCAGCTCAAATTTCAGTAGCATCTTAAAACAAAGTAACATATCACAAGAAGTTTGTGACAGGCATAGTAGACTGAAAATACTTACAGCAGAAGGACGAACTCCACCAAGTGCTGAATATAAAGAAAGTTTTCCTACTGGTATTCCCATCCCCTGATAATATAGTAGAAAAGGAGAGACTACCTTATTAGATCATACAATATAAACATCGTAAAATTTTTTACGTGAACAAGTATAATAAAATCACCTGACAACCTAGATCCCCAAGACCCAGAATTCGCTCTCCATCAGTTACAACAATGACTTGAATGTTCTTCTCAGGCCAATTCCTTAGTACTTCAAGAATCCTCCCTCTTTAAACCACATCCAAGTGAAAGTGGAATGATTAATTTAAGAAAAATAATAGAAACAGTACATTCAACTAAAAGGTTACAAGGACAAAGAACTCAAACTTACTTCTCCTTCAAACTTATATAAAGACCCTGAGGATGCATGAAGATGCTCCCATATTTCTGACAAGCTTCACCAACAGTTGGAGTATACACAACTGGGAGTAACTCCTCAACATGATCAAGTAGAAGCTTGTAAAACAGCCTTTCATTCCTCTCCTGCAACCCAGCAAATAACGAATGGAAAACATTAAAATCCACTCCCAAAATTTGCAAACCAAGTTCAAAACAGAAATCTTGACAAAAACAGTACAAATGTGCAGACAAGTCCAAATTTATGGAAACATACAAATCTTCACAGATTTCTATGAAAATGTTTTGGAGTCATTATTCACAGCTTATCTTATGCACTTGCAATTTATTGATGCTGCATTGTACGAATATTTCAGTTCCATACTATAAGCAAAAGGGTGTAGCCAACAACTAATGGTGTGTTTGGAATGGTGCTGATTGCCGTTGAATGCCAATCCAATGAAAGGAGGATTGGCATTCAACATGCATTGGAATGCAAGAATGCCCCATAGCAAACACACACTAAGGAGTGCCATAAGGACGATGCTTAAAGAACATGTAATGCACCCTATTAAATGTTCCTAGTTATTTATAAAAGCTTGTATTGAATTTTTTTTAATAAAAGTTTCCTTTTTCGATTGAAGTTTTCTACTTGTGTTTTATTAACATCATAACATGTACCGTGTCTGCCAAAGTAAAACTAAAATGGAGAAACAGACTGAAAACAATATTAAATATATAATTCTCTTAAAAAATAAGAAAAGGGAATTGTTCACAAGGGCACCTGAAGATCCATCATTGCTATGTACTTGTGCAATGGAACTTCATACTGGCGTATATGTCGGATCATTTTCGTCACCTGAACAAATGAGACATCAATAACTAGCAGTCAATGTAGAGCAGCCTCACAGTCATACACAACTTCAACAATTTTTTTATTAAGGTTAAACTATTCACATATTCACTATGTTCTCTTCATTTTTTAAGTTTTAGTTCCCATACAAGAAAACCATAAGCTTTAATTGCTATACAGTTTATCACCATAAAGTTTTCTCTAAGGACCAAAACTTAACTTTTATATATAAAGATTTTTTTTTTATCTAAACCACACGTATCCTCCACCGGTGACAATCATGTTTGAGTCGGGTAGGATCAGTATGACCGGCAAAACTCTCCCTTTAAGTATTTAATACAGCTATATACTCAGAACTCAAATGCGCAAAACCTCTGATTAAGCTTGAACAATCCCACCGGTTGATCCACATGCTTGGTGATTGCATATATAAAGACTAAAACTTACAGGTTTTTTTTTTTTTTTTGTAAAGGAACTAAAACTTAAAATAAAAACAATTACAGAGACCGGATGAATAGTTTAACCTTTTTTATTAGAAAAGGAATGTTATTAGGAACAAGTTACAGAATGAGATGATATACCTGAGTTTCCTGAGAAATAACTGATGGGGGAAGAAGGCCACGCAAATAGTGAGCATCCCTCTCTTTTTCAGTGAAGGCCAGTCCTTTGTTGTAGTGTGGATCTCTCAACAAAGAATATCCACTAAAAAAACAAGAGTGTCCAATTCATTCAAACAAAAAAACTAACTATTAACATTTGCCAATAAATATATATATATTCATTCATTCATCACAAACACAAATAAGAAAATGGAAGATGATGACAATTAAACAAGTTTCACTGACTCACCTAGCAACAGAGATACTCCAGGGAGTCACAAACTGATCCTCAGTGGCCTTGTCCTCGCCGTACACATCCCGAACGCCGCCGCTGGGGATGGGGTTGACGTCGAAGTCGTCCACCGTGGAAGAGCCATTTGTCTCATTCTCCATGACAACGCCGCCGTGGCTTTTGCTATTGGTTGGAGCACAACACGTGATTCTCGAAGAAGAACCCAAAAGCTTCCTCTGTGAAGCAGACAAGTTGCTGCACGAAGACCACCCACCTATGCCCGGCTTGCACTGTGCACAAAGTTGACACCAAAAACGGGAAAATGAGATGATTCTATGAATGCCAAGATAAAGAAAGGAAGAGTGGAGTTGGTTTTGGTGAATGTTGAATGTTGAATGTGGTATGAGAAGTGTTATAATTTACCATGAAGGAGTATGCATTGGAGGAGAACATGATGAGGAAACAAGTGTGTGACAGAGAGAGAGTTGCGGTAGGGAGAGAAGAGAGTCTTCAGGGGATGCTAATATGCTATCCTTTCTTTTCTCTTCCTCTGTTTTTGAGATGGATAGTGCCCGGAGAGGAGAGAAGGAAGCTAGATCATGAATGATATTATTACATTTTCATGTGTTATTTCTGTTACAATTATTAAATATGTTTAATGATATTATTAAATAGAAGTTTTTATTTAATAACTATAAAAATGGGTCATGTGCTTATATTATAAAGCAGCTTACATAATTGTTTAATTCATTACAAGTAATTATATATTATAAATTTATTGACTTTTATAATAAAATATTTTTAAAATTATACTATTTCCAATTGATTATGCCAAAGTTTTCTCTAAAAAAATGTTTTTTTTTACATTAACCATATATACAAATTAAACTCTGAAACATATGAAAAAAATACTTCATGCATTGATTGTGAAAATAACTTTTATATTATAATTCAATTACATATATATATCAAGTTAATTAGTTTTTTTTTTATAACAATCATTTGAAAGATTATACCATTTATGATTTCTAATTACTTGATGGTGTAAATTTTACACAATAGTACATAAAAATTAAAATAAAAAAAAATATTTTTAATATGAAAATATCAAATCATTATTATATTTTATTTAATTACTGCAAATTTTAGGCTTAAAAGGAGAAAATTTCTTAATGTTTTATTAAATTTTGATAACAGTTTTACCTATTGTTTTTTAGAACAAAGATTAAGAAATTAATTTTATTTTATTTTTGTTAAAAAGTAGCACTACAATTAAAGAGAAGTACTATGATGTCTTTGAGATTTACATAGAATAGTGTCTTTTTCGCAGAACCACCTAAAGACTCAATTAAAGAGATTCTGTACGTAGCTGTCATAAGGTTGGGTGTGAGTGAGAACAAAAAATTGTCCTGAGTTTTGGGAGTCTCTTGCATCTGCATCTTGTCGTGGAGATACAATAGCAGCACCTTCCAAATAGGGCAACTTTCAAGGGTAATGCTATTGCTGGCTTCTAATTAACAAAGTTACAAAACCTCAACCTGTTGTTTTGCCCACTTGTTTTTTTCGACCCCAAAAGATATACTTTTATGCTTTAAACACTGTCTTTGGAACATGCCTGTGAATATGGTGCTTGATTGTTTGCCAAGTTGACCTTCAATTTATAAAATATTTTTTGTCATGTTTAAATTTTTTATTCAACATTTTTTTAAAAAAAATGTGGCAAAACTTAAAATTTATAAAAATTAGTAGTTTGTAAGAAAAGACTAATTTGAGGAAGGTTTTATATCTTAGAAAATTCCATTTTAATAAAAAAAATATTTAACTAATATAGTCACACTAATTTTTTAATTTTTAAAAAAATACTTAATATTACACCCACGCACGTGCAAATCACACACTTAGTTTTATATTAAAATTTAATTCTAAAACTGAAATAACTAAAAATTTAATAACCAATTTTTTCCACCGCTGAAAAATTTGGAAAATTATATTTATATAATAGAATAAAATAATTAATAGATAATATAATAATAAGATATAAAATAAAATAATTGATCCATACATGGAGAGCATGACAGAAAAAGTACTAAATAAATAATATAACTATAAAATATTTTAGTAATTTCCGTATTTAATATGGCAATAATATTAGTTTCCTTGTAAAGTAGAAAGCTCGAACTCCACACTTGCTCACTGATTGAGACCACACACAGAGGTCCTTCTAAGTGGTGCTAAGGAGTTGTGTCCCCATGGTAGGTTGGTCGTCATAACATTGATCGTTGAAATAAGGTCACCAAGAGTGACCCAAAAAAAAAAGTATCATGCTTAATGATATCTAACAAAAAGGATCAGACTGTGATTTAATTAGGAAATAAAAAAATGACGAATCTATCATGGATAAATATTCCAAATTAATATTATACTATATAAAAATTATAAATTTATTAAAATATATTTTTATTAACGACCAAGATATTTTTTTTTCTCTAAAGTTAATTGCGCATTACAAAGACAGATTATAATTTGAAATGAAATATATTTTAAAATATAAAAATGATTTTTTTTAAGATTAACATACTTTGAGCTTATAAAAAAAAAGATTAACCTACTTTGATAATCACTTACAGTTGTATGAGCTTTAAGGATTAATTGTAGGTGCTAATAGGGAGAATTACATTGATTTTATAAAGTTAGCATTAATTATATTGTTATTTCTCTTACACGATAGTGTGATTTTCCTATGAGCTACAAAATATTTTACTAGCTAAACTCTATTTATGAATTATATAAAATGTATGATTCTTCAATTGTTCTTAAAATAATTTTAACTCGTTGTGTTTCAAAGTGATTCAACTCGTCGGGTTTACATAGTATATCTCATCACAATACTCATCGCACATTAATTCATCACCATTAAAGGGGTCTTACAGTATGTGATTATACAGTTCATAGTTTACAACTCAATGCACATAACATCTCAATACACGTATGATCTAATTATTTAACACTTACTCACCTTATCAGATACACCGAGTCTCAATCACAATATTATAATTTCAAAGCAATATGTTATCATACCTCATGAATCATATATATGTCACACAATTATTCAATTGTATTTAAAATCATTTTAACTTGTTGCATCTCAAAGTGATTCAATTTGTTGGGTTTTCATAGTGGATCTCATAACAACTTAAAGAATCTTACAATTGTGTGATTGCACAGTTCATAACTCACAACTCAATACATACAATATCTTAATAGGCATGTATCTCACAATTCATCACTTATTCAATTCATCACTTACACACCATTTCAATCAGAATTTCCTGATCCCAATATAATAATTTATCACGTTAATTTAGTAAATCTTGTCCAAAATATAAACAAATAATATAAAAATGTTTCTCACAACATGGGGAGTAAAACCCTTCAAACAATTTCACATAATCATAAAAATCAAAGCAATCAAAATCATAGGTCAAAAACATGAAAACACCAAGAACACTTAATTTTATCAACCAATTCACATCAGGGCATCAATAGGTTCGTCAAATACAATAATCTCGTAATTATAATTGTAAAGAAAGAATTATAATACAATAACCATCCTAAAATAAACCCCAATTTGATCATCTAAGGATCCCTACATATGTTCATTATAATCCCAATTATGATAAACTCATCTCTTACCTCTAAGCAGACTCAAGTATGTAGTTTGGCAGTGATAAAGGCGTCTCACGTGATTCCCTAAGATTCTTCAAGTTTTTCTTCTGGTTGTTCTGTTAGGATTTCCAAGCATTAGAGAGAGAAGAGATTGAAACTTCAATTTTATTGTCTCCGTGCGAGAGACATTTCTCTCTCTACATACATTATTTCTCAAATCCCAATGGTGGGACTATGACAAATTGAGTTCCAAAAGTGGTGCCCCAATTTCATGATGATCCAATGGTTAATAACTGTGGGATCATAGTTTTACTGAGATAAATTTGAGTGTATACGGGAAAAATAGCCCTTTTAGGAAATGAAGAAGGGAAAACGAATTTGAGAAAAAGAGATAGTAGAGACATATTGTAAATATAAAAACTGACCTAATATGTCTTTATTTATAACTAGGGTACTCTCAACGTATCGTTTACTCTATTTTTCTTTATTTTATTATTTATAAAAAAGAACTCTATTTTACTCTTTCATTGAATAAATAATCAATTAAAACATCCATTTATTTTTCTAAAATATCATTTTACTCTATTTATTTTCTAATACTATGAAACCCTTATTTTAATTAACAAAAACTCTTTTCTCTCATTTATTTATTTTCTAAAAACTATTAATTTTTAAATAAAATTATTTTTATTTATTTGACGAAAAATGTAGTGTTACGATGTGTTAAGATGAAACTTTGAGTGCAATTTCTTTCTTCTTTTTGTCATTTTCTTCATGCTGATTAAGTCTTGCAAGTTCCAATTCATGTCCTTGAAGTTTTCTAAAGAGAGTGACAAGAGTCATAGTGGTCAAATCCTTTGATTTTGCAATAAGCGTCACTTTTGGTTGTCATTGTCTATTTAAACATCTCAATACTTTGTTAATAAGATCCCCATTTGAAACTGTCTTTCCCAATAAGGCAAGATGATTAATAATATGAGTAAACCTCTTTTGTATGTCTTGAATGCTTTCATTTTGATTCATTCTAAAGAGTTCATATTCGTGTGTGAGAGTGTTTATTCTAGATCTCATGACATCACTCATTCCTTCATTTTTTACTTCTAAGGTGTCCCACATTTCTTTTGCACTTTGACAATTTGATACTATAAAGTATTCATCAATTCTTAAAGCAGATGTGATTATGCTTTTGGCTTTTAAGTTATGTTGTACCTTCTTTTTATCATTATCACTCCACCCGCCTATCTCTGGGTTTATCAATTATTTGGTCTTCTATCCTACTTTTAGGGATGAAATGGTCATTTTCTACAACATCCCATATATCTAAATATATGGCTTGTATAAAGATTTGCATGCGGGTTTTCTAATAATGATAATCATCATCATTCAAAATAGGAGACCTATTTATAAAGTTTCCTTCAGGAAAGAGAGAATTTGATGAGACCATAATTATTCTTGAATAGTTTAAGCCTTATACATGAATCCTACTTTGATACCACTTGTTATCCAAGTGACCTTAATGAACTCAAGAGGGAGGGGGGGTGAATTGAGTTTATAAAGATTTTCTTTGTTAATACAGTTTATTTCCTTTTTATATGATAAATATGATAATGCATTAAAACCTTGATTAAAAACAAAAAAACAAGTAATTAAGATCTCTACCAATATAAATGAATACAATGAATTTACAATAAAAATAAAGAGATGAGAGAAGAGAAAATTATTAACTCGGTTTATACTGGTTCAGTCACTTCTTGTGCATATGTCCATTCCTCAAGTAATCCACTTAAGAGTTTCATTATCTTTCAAATCCTTTACAAAAACAAAGCAGTTTTACACTTTAGGATTCTTCACCCTTTATGTTTGAGTCTTTCAAGAATTAAGAGATACCACAATCTTGTTCTTACAAGGGATGTCTCACTCTTTTCAAAAAGTTTAGACAAAGAATATAAGAATTCACTCTCTGGTTTAGAGGAAATGTTACAAACTAAAGCACTAGAAGGTTTCTCAATAATAAGTGTATTTGACCAAGTTTTTTTTTTATCAAGAACTTAATGGTTGAGAATGATTGTTAACAATATCTTTTTAGAAGTTTTTCATGCATTTTAAACATGTAAAAATGATGAATATTTATAGGAAAAATTCGTATAAATTGTCAGGGGTCATTTCCAAAAGACTTGAAAAATAACTTTAACGCTTTTAAAACAAACTTGAAGACTTAATTTAAATTAATCGAATGGCCAAATATTCTTGTTGGAAAAACCTTTTAACAATTTAACCTAAGTCTTGAATCTTCTAATTGCTTAACTTGTTCGTGTTCAAGATTTTTCATGTTATTTTGCTTTTGCCTTTCTATCGTTTGGTTTTTGGCATCATCAAAACCTACCACATTACATAACCACATTTGTCTTATAAATAAAACTCATTTTACGAAAATTAAAAGGTTAATTAGAGAAAAGTTGCTATAGGCAAACAAGAATAGACTATCTTAATAGAAAGTTAATGTAAAAGAATAAGCTGCTATTTATAACAAACAATGTTGTTGCAAGAATTGACCATAAGAAACATCTAACTTCTTCTAGGTAGCAAATCAAACTAATAACAGTACAATTGATATAGATTTACACTTGCTTAAGAACCCTCTGCTAGCAAAACTATCGTGGTCATCTATTAAGCTTATAATGTTGCATAATAAATCTTGAGCATTAACTCCAGCCTCAGTTATTTACATTCACAGGTCATTTAGACCGTTACAACATGCCGTAGCATAACTTGTACTTCCAACATTGATGAAGTTCTTTTATCTTGTTTGGAAGTTCAGTGCCTTGATGCAGAAGGAAAATACAAAGGCAAAAAAGACAGTGAAAGCTACCAAAACTGCAGCAACTGGACCCATGAAGTCGGATTTGAACCCGTAGTGGTCTTCAATATATCCTTTGACAGTGAAATTTTGAGTAGTACTCCCAGGCACAAAAAGTGGGTCCTCTATATCTCTATATTGAGAGACAATTAATCCATACACTGTCCATGCCACTGGACAAATCCAGTAATACCACACCCACCATTTAGGAATTTTCTGAAAAGCCAAAGTTGGTAGAAGAGTTTTTAGTAAGGATTATGTAAGATATGCTTGTTTCAATAAAATTACGAAACTGGAATGGTACTCACCGGTCTTGGGATAAAGAAACCAGAGAAGAGATTAAAGAGTCCATAGAATGCTGCTGCAAAGATTGATGCCACTTGGTGGTTTGGTGTGATGGACACAGTCATCATTCCATAATATGTGAAGTACAAGAAAGAGAAGAAGCTGACAAAGAAGAACCAAAAGAACTTCTCCACTTTCCATTCAAAGCTCACCATTGCATACACTATGAGTGAGTAATAAACAGTTTGGAAAAACACATATGGTATTTCGCAAAAGACCTGCAATTAAAAATGCATTGGCATAAGGATAACGTGACAAGGCAATGGCCTCATAACAAGCAACGAATACTAAAAAATAAAATTGTTCTTTGAAGTAAATCAATCCACTTACCTGTGCTAAGGCATAAGGCAAAGGAGCATACATTCCAGCAGCTCTTTCTCGATAGAACACTGTTCTTTCAACGGCTACAATTGGTTGAACAGTTTGACAATTGTTAATCCCAACAAAAATAACAGCAGCATACATTGCTCCTATAATCATTGTCAGATCAGCTGAGCTCTCCCTAAACAAGAATAACAAGAGAGCAATTAGCTAAAATTTAAAACTGATGATTGAATAGAGTTAGATTTAATCACAGGAAGCAACTCTTACCTGTTTTTGCCAATTCTCCAAAATACTGTCCCTATCATGAGGGCACAAGCCAAGGTGAAAAAATATCTGACGAGATTATAATCTGGACTCCTCCAGTATGTCAGCCACTGCTTCCAAAAACAGGATTTAAATTGCCCCAATGTGGATTGAGAATACTTGGTGGGGAAATACAAATCAGTAGCTCCAGGCGGGGGTGTGCTTAACTCCTTTACAAGAGCTTTGTTTCGCCTGTTTGGAAAGCATACGTGTTAGCTCAAACGAACAAAATCATGCAAACCCATTTAACAATGTAGGCTTTCTAATTGTAAGTTGACTTACTGGAATAAAGATGATGTTTTGTAGTATTCAGCAAAGTCCATTCCAAGACGAACTTCAGCTGCTACAGAACTCACTTCTAGCATCCATGTTGCTGGGTTGTACATCTCTTTAATTTTTGGGACCCCTGGAATTGCCTGTGACCAAGGACATGGGATGAAACTTGATACTAAACCCTATGTTAAAGTACATGATCAAATAAATATAATCAGTTTGTTGTAATACCTCAAAGTATTCCGTAATCTTGTGGGAATTTCGGCCTAATGGTCCTGAGTAGATCACTTGTCCTCCTCTTTTCATCAACAAAAGCTGGCGAAAAAAGAATATTTCATTAAGCATTAAAGAGGATAGGAGATACAAAGAAAAGAAATACACAACAAATGGTTTGTAGGTTGGTTGGTACCTCATCAAAGGCTTCAAAGATATCAATGCTAGGCTGGTGAATTGTGCAGACAACTGTTCTTCCAGTGTCCACAGTGTTTCTCACAGTCCTCATAACAATAGCTGCTGCTCTTGCATCAAGACCAGAAGTGGGTTCATCCATGAAAATAATTGAAGGATTAGCAACAAGCTCAACAGCGATGGTCAGCCTCTTTCGTTGTTCGGTTGACAACCCAGTAACTCCTGGAAGCCCCACTATAGCATCCTTGAGATTATCTAACTCTACCAAATCCATCACTTGGTCCACAAATTGCTGAAAAGATAATAAAAATAATTGGAATTTGTTAGTTCACCTTTTCTATGAACCCTTATTAAGAGAAGAATCAAAAGATATACTAGTGCTGAGTACTAACTATTTTTTCCTCCTTGCTAACTTCTTTTGGTAACCGGAGGAAGGCTGAGTAAAGCAAAGATTCTCTAATAGTAACTTGGGGTGAATGAATATCAGTTTGTTCACAGTAACCAGAGACTCTTGCAAAGGTTTCTTGGTTCTTAGGGAACCCCGAGATTCTAATATCTCCTTCAATGTAGCCACCCGTCTTTCTTCCTGCTAAAACATCCATTAAAGTTGTCTTCCCAGCGCCACTAACTCCCATTAGTGCAGTTAGGACTCCAGGCCTAAAGGAGCTAGTTACTCCCCTAAGCAGTTGTAGCCTATCTTCTGTCACTCCTTGATCTCTCATTTCCTGTGAAAGTTGTCAGAGTTAGAACTTCCTTTGTAGGTATGTCATGGATTGTTAATGATGTAGATTATGAAATTATACTAAACAAGTAATTGGATCCTTACTGCAGGCATGTCGACGTAGTAATTAACAGTGTCAAAGGACATTGCAAGTGGTTGGAAAGGTAAAATCATTCCTTTTTTGGGGGCAACTCCAGTAGCTGAATCGTTTGCCGACTCAACTTTTCTTAATCCACTGGTAGCTTGGCTACCCATTCGCTGCATTGCCACTTCTCCTGGAATGATTCACATAGCACCAACCCACATTACATCAATAAACATATTTTTAGTCAAACCATATAAAAACTAAGAAACTAACAATTAACATTTGCTTATAAAAAAAAATATTGTATGCTTTAGCACTTACTTGAATTGTTTCCATCAGCAGTAGATAATGATCGAAGCATTGATTCTCTGTTTGATGGGGGCCTTACAAGTCTGGGTTCTTCATTGGTGTCTCCTCCAGACTCCATTTCACTTGCATCTTCCTCAGAAATAATTGCTTGTTTCTTTCCAAGAGCTAATGCACCAAACAAGAATAGAGAAAATTAAGCTTTAGTAAGATAGAAAATGAAAGAAGTCACTTGAAATATTGATCAAGATGCAAGAGCTCTTACGGTTAAGGTACATAAGCGCAAGGGTGAAGAGAACGTTGTACAGAACTGTGAAACCAAGAAGAGCAGCAGCTCCAATCCAGTACCAATCTTTTTTAGCATAAACATCAAAGTTCCTTAGTACTGATAGACCCAATGTGGTATTTTTATCAGAAGAAGTCTGCAGTCAAAGGGCACGGTTCAAGTTAGAAACTAACAAGTTTTTTCCTTAGTGAATTATACTCATTTTCATTTTTCCAATTAAAAGCTTCTGCTATTAATTACCTGTGGATGCATCCACCTTGGAGCTAACATTTCATTCACAGACAAGGCATTAAAGCCGTATGTCAATGGTGACACCCAGTAAGCCCACACCCACCAATCAGGAATTTCACCTATAACCATTGAGCATCTAGGTGAGCACATTCTTTGAACAAATTTAAGTTTGAAGTCAATTTTCCGAATTCTTTTGCTTAAAAAGTTTGGATTTGTCACTCACGTTTTGGAAGGATGAAGCCTCCAAGTAGGAAAACAAGAAGGAGCATGAGGGCTCCTCCAGTGTTAGCTATAATCATTGTCCTGCACACTCCAGAAATGACCCTAAACATCCCAGCTGCCATTTGTTGGATCAGAAACACCAACAACAATTGCTTGAAGAACCTAAAAATTGGAATAGGCAGGAAAAAGGCTCACTTAATTATCATAAATACATCTCATCATAACATGATATTATAGATCGAGTCTTATAAAAAGAAACAAACATCATTTTAAACTTGAGTCTTATAAATAGGAACAGAGGGAGTATCAATGATATTATATAAGCCATCTCAATTAATGAACTAAACTTGTTAGGTTGGTAGATAGATGTGAGACACATGCAAATGAGTAAAAATGTAGATGCAAATTGTGAAAAAGGAAAAAGAAAAAAGTATTGGAGTTTACCTGCTGGCATCAGGAGCAAATCCTATGATGTAGTAGGTGACACCAACCCAAACAAGAGACTCAAACACAGAAATGGGAATACGCAACAAGAAATTGGGGAGGGTGTAAGTCCAAGCAGGGTGGAAAAGGTGGTCTCTGTGCTTGTAAAACACGGGAAGCCTTCCAATTGTGAGTGCTAGCTCAGCAAAACCATTGAACATGTTCATGATCATGGTGAACAAAATTGCACCAATGTAGAGTGCAGCATCATCTTCATTTTTCCGGTGCATTTCAGTCCTCAAGAACAGTGTCGCGGCTATGAAGGCAATGAAGATTATTTGGGCTGTCTTGAATATGTAGACGAAGGAGTTCCTCTTGATCAGAAGCCACTCCTTGTCCCAACATGCTTTGAAAAGGTCCATTGTTGGCACAGAGTTTTTACTATATACAAGAGCTGCTTTGTGTGCACTTGACTTGTCAAATGCCACAGACAACTCGCTCTCAAGCCTTATTCCAACATGGAATCTCTTGAACTTGTTTGCAAATTCAGTCACTGTAACATAACGGTATGGCATGTTTTTGTCTGCCCAATACTGCTCTTGGTCCTTCCTTGAGGTAACCTGTTCAATATTTCAAAGTAACATTGTAATTCTAATTGCCCTTACTCTTTTTTTTTTTTTTTTTAAATAACATCATCATCAGAGAGAGCCTGCATGTTTTGATTGAAGTTTAAAATATTATATGCATATTTAAATATAAATTTAATGAATAAAAATCAAAGTAAAAATTTTGATCCTTTGATAAAATTACTTTTACTTTAAAAATATTTTTTTTAATTTAAAAACTAAAGATACACTTATTATAAAAAGTTATAAAATAATAAAATAATTTATACACTCATATTATACTATAATCCAAATTCAAATTAGAAATGATTAAGGTATGATAAAATTATTAACTTTTATGAAAAATATTAATTAAAAGTCATATTTAATATGATTTCTGATTGATTAATGGTCCAAGCTCGTAAAATTCAGCTTGCCTTAAATAAGTTTTTATTTCTCGGAAGAAGAAAAAAGTTTCCATGATTGGAATGCGGCGTTTAAGTTAAGAGTGCACAAGTTATGTGATGTTTGATAAGGTATGTGAAGGTGCATGATAAAATAAGGTGGTTGTTATGATGATCACACACCTCTTGCAAGAAATCAGCGGTTCCCTTTCTTTCGGGACAGCGGAACCCACAGGATTCAAAGAATTCCACAATGTGCTCACGAGGGCCTTGATACACAATCTGGCCCTCTGATATGAGGATGATGTCATCAAAGAGATTGAAGGTCTCAGGAGCAGGTTGGAGAAGGGACATTAAGATAGTTCCTTCATTAAGGTGCACAATCTGCTGCAAGCACTTCACAATCTGATATGTTGTTGAGCTATCAAGACCCGTTGATATTTCATCCATGAATAGTGTTTTTGTGGGCCCTACAATCATCTCTCCTGTATAAAAATCAAAACCATGTCGTTGTAAGAAATCAATATAATTTGGATAATTATGCATTTGATCCTTGGATTGTCATAATCTAAGTTGGTTATACGTAGCTCTAGATATATTCAAGTATACAACGAATACTATGACAAAAAAAGAGTTTAACTTTAGTATATTTTTAATTAAGTAAAAAATATTTTAAATAGTTTTTAAAAGAAATATACATTATAGGAAAAAAGATTATACATTGATATTGTAAAAAAAATTATATAAACATTTCATTATAATTCATCATAATAAATTTATTAATTTTTTAAATAATTATTTTAAAATAATTTAATTGATAATTTATAATTAAATAATAGTGTAAAATTATTGCTTGGACAAACTAGATGGTAGGTGAAGAAAGAATAAGTGAGTGTGGGTGGCAAAAGTTCAAGTGGCCACGCTCTCTTAATCTTAAAAAATGATCTGGTTGAGTGTATCTATATATGCAACTTGTAGCCGTCTTCCAATGCATGATTAAATTAAGCTTCATCAAAGTGTTGGACTTTTAAATATTAGAGCAGGAGATAACCTTAGATTTGTTTTATAATTTGGAGCTATGTAATCTCTGATAAATAAAAAATAAAATAAAATAATTGGACATTTTAGTCCTTCTAACCTGTAGTGACACGCTTCTTTTGGCCACCGGATACCCCTCTGTGCATTTCATCACCCACTATGGTATCCTTACAAATATCAAGCCCCAATATCTGTTTCACATAACAAGGAACAAGAATGATTGATTAGGATATAAAACAAACCGTTAAGCATAGTGACTAGCAATAATTATGTTGATTATAAATTATAAAAAATCTAAAGAATGGGGGCAGTTATGGTAGTCCACATTGTCACAAGCGATGCTCCAATGGGGACATACTTAGCCAAAAAATACGTTGACATCAGTCAACATTGCGGGGTAGGAAGAGTAGAAATATTTGGCAAGAAAAACTATTTTTTTTTTATATTTTTGTGGAGTAAACGTGGAAAAGTTTTGAGAACATATCCATCTTACTGACTCTGCATCTCTTTTTTCTACGCGAAACAGAAATTGTTGAAAGAAGAAATGACTTACTTTGAGTGTGTAGTCGGTAATGAGACTGCTTTCTGTCCCTTCCATAGCAGTTGCCTAAAATGCAAGAATTCCATAGATTAACAAATTGACATAATTATCGACTATTACTCTATTACTTAGTCCATTAAGTATTATTTATATAATAGTTATTACTTAATTAGGAAATTAATGAAAATATACCTTCATGAAAAGGTCAACATCTGCCTCTGGGAATATGCCGGCTTCCTTCTCCCTTCTAGCAAGCTCGGTTAATAGGTCTATAATTACATTATTTTAAGACCAAGATAAAAATGTTAATAAACTATTTAAATGGGATTTTTTTTTATAAAAAAAAATGGGTTAAAGAGAAAATGTTGATTAAATTACCATATCGAGTCCCAACTCCTTGACATCTAGCTGAGAAATCCAGTGTTTCTTTTACAGTCATTTCTCCAACATGAACATCATTTTGGCTAATGTATGCTGAAGTTTTTCTAGGCTCAAACTCATTAAGTTTATGTCCATTGTATGTGATTTCTCCTTTTACCTGTTTCATCAAAACCAGTCATTTATTTTAATTAACTCTTGTTCATCATCATTTATCGTTATTCTTTATCAACATTATTATTAATTTATTATGTATGAAGAATAATTTTGTTAAGTAAAATGATGGGGTTGGAGCATACCCTCAATTCGGAGTCCAATTTTCCAGCCAATGCCAACAAAAGGGTCGTTTTCCCTGAAGACGGGGGTCCTAGTAGAAGGGCCATCCTGTGCAGAACCATAAAACAAAAATCCATATAAGAAGATCAACTAGGCTACAATTTGTTTTTTTTTATATCAAGATTATCCCAATCACACTATATATATGTAACAACTTGGTTGTGGTACCTTGATGGTTTAACAATGCCAGAGGTATTCTTAAGAATTGTGAGCTTTGTTCTCTTAGCTGTACTAATGCCAAAAATGCCAAGAGCTGATTCAAGAAGGTTCAGTGCAACATTTGGTAGGGTTGGTAGAGCTCTGCTGCCGACATAGGAATCTGCCTCAACAGTCAAATTTTGGAACCTCACTTCTACTGTTGGAAGTCGAATTCCAACCCTGGAATTGGTAAAACAAAAAAAGAAATCAATTCCACTGTTCCAATTGGTTAACAACTTGATCAAAACCGTGCACTTACAATTTCAAAGTAACATTACTCCAAAGTCCAAACAATTGAATCATGTAACAACATTAATTTGTCTACAGAATAAGTCAGTTCAAAAATTTGATTTCACCTTCATCAGGAGAAATTTCATCCACTCAAGTATTAGGTATTGACAAAAAAGATGTATTAGGTGTGCTTTTAATTCGATGTCTATTTTGTTTTGACAATGTCAAGTTTGAAATATGACGATTGGTTTTCAAAGTTTAAAGAAAAAATTAGCTTTGACAAAGATCCTGATTAATGAAGGATTGAAGTTTAAATTAACTACATCTTCAATAATATTCATATGTAGATCTGGTTCCCTCTACTTCGTAGAAGCAACACGAAACTGGTCTTAAACTTGATTTTGTCTTAATCAAATGACAAAGACATGTTCAACATGATAATATGGGGGGATAAAATGAAAGAAGGCACACAGTATAATCATAAGAGAAAGTAAGGTTTTCTAAATAGATGGGGTTCCTTGATTTCAAAGATTGAGACAAAAAACTTATGTAATCTTTGTTTTGTCTAAGTTATCAGAAACCTTACCTATTCTATTTGAAGATTTTTTGTGTGAACGTGTGGGGTAGGTTGGTGAGGAAGGGGGAACACTACGTGTGAAAAATCAAACAAAAGACTAGACTTACTTGTCAATTCTGTTTCTGAACTTCTTGAGGAACTTTTCATTATCTTCTTCAGCAACCTTGAAAATCTTGTCAATGATTTGTTGCCTATCATTCACATCTAACTTCCGAACATCGATTTCCTTGTGCACACCGGCTTGATCGCCCTCGGCAAAGGTTTGGATGATACTTGTTCTTAGCCTATCATAGGTGGGAAGTTTCTCTATGGCAGCCCATTTGAGAGCCTCCTCATCCTCATCCACATGTGAAGTCCTGCGAGAATACCTTCCACTCGCAAACACTTCCTCCATTTTCCAACTTGACCTGCTTATGCTCCTGCTTATGCTTCTGCTGAAATTATTCCCATCCATTTTTGCCTCCCCCCTTGTTCTGAAATTAGTAGAGTCAAAGTTGAAACATGATATTACTCTCTTCACTAATTCAAAATCAAGCCTTGAAGGAAACCAAAAACCATTTCTTTTTAAGAGATTTACATGAACAAAACAAACACCCTCTTGTTCTTTTTACTTCTATATATCTCTGACAAACCAAAGAGAGAAAAACATGAAAAGAGTATATACACTTACATGATAAAACAAGGAGTACAAGAATCCTCTACTCAACTGAAGGAGGTTTAACTCTTCTTTTACGTGTATGATTCTTCTCCCTCTTTGTTTGTTTGTTTTCTATTGTCACTTCATCAGAGTGATTCCGAGATATTGGCCAACTGACCAGAACTGAGTCTCAGTTCTAGGAGATAAGGAAACGAATATATTGGTGTAAGGGTGTTACAAACAACTATATATATATATATATATATTCTTCTCTTAATATATAGTACGTGTAGGTGGGATAGAGTGGCTCTCCAAGTAGTGGATGAATTGTCGTATTTGATAATCCTATCTATCTTTCCTAAGAAAAATAATGAGTACCCTTTTCTTATATAATAATAAAAAGCACGTTCCTGGTGGTGTTGAATGTAACCATAGTAACAAAAAGTCCATTCAAACATGACCAGCGTTTCCGCTTTCGCACCTGCTTCCTACGAATGCGTTGTTGTGAATAGAAAGTATATATTATTATTAGTCCTTCTTTTTCTTATATATATATATATATATACATATATATATATATATATATATATATATATATATATATATATATATATATATATATGGCTTTTTCTTCTCTTTCTTCTAAAATCTTGCTTCAATGTATCATTGAACAATTGTGCCACGTGACTCAACTGGGAATCCGGGAAAGTGTTAATAGTATATGATAATTTGATATTTAATTTGACAGAAAAATATCACAAAATAGTTTCCAGCAGCGTGATAAAGAAAAAACAAATACTCATGCAGTCATGCCTACTGGGCAATTAGAAAAACAATAACTGGGAAACTATATGTTTAGTATATATTTATCATTTGCTATTATATGATGTCAGATTCTTCTTTCAAGAATTAAGACTTTAAAAACTTCATCAGGCTTGAAATTCAAATGGAATAATTTTTCTTCTTTCGAATAAGAAATAAATGAAAAAGGTAAATAGTATGAATAAATGATATTTGTTACTTTTTTTTCTCATCTATTTTTGTTTTAAAGAAATGTTGTTGAGGATTTAGTCAATCTGTTAGTATGAATAACTTATGTCTAGTGCCGGACGGACGTTAATACTTGAATTTAACAAATTGAGTAATTAAGATTTAAAATATGTTCAAGAGGAAATTTATGTCTTAATTTTCACGGATTTGACTAAGTTATATATGCTTACCATACAATTTGGAATCATTGGTGAAAGAGAGCAAAATGTTACCAACAAATGAATGATGTTAGACTCATTCCTCTAAGATTTCGGATACAAATTTTATGGTTGAAAAAAATATAGAGAGATCTCACTAAAGATGATCAATCAAATTTCTTCATAAAAATTAATCATCGGTATAACTGATGAATATTCCATACTAATATAATGGTATAAAAAAATATAAGATAAGATGATGTACAATTATGTTCTTTTTCACTCACCATCTACTCTATGTGACTGTATATGTATATTTTTTACTCATCTTCTCTTATTTCTCAAATAAATATCAAACATTATTTACCGTCTTAAGAAAATCAATGCCAACTCTTCTTTCACATAAATCATACACCAAAGTCTCCACTTTCTTTTTTGTTGAATCATACACAAAAGGCGCCTCAGGAATGCTACTCTTTCCTGATTTTACAAAAAAAGAGGCTACCTTAACCTTGCTAAGTTGTTAAGGCTTCTCCAAACTTTTACATTTCTTATAATCTGTTTGTAACATAACAAATTGAAAATTTAGTTCAAAAGGAAAATTTCTAATATGTTTGTGTTTATGAAATATCTAAGATAATGTATTTATTGGTTTAAAGCATGTTAGAGAAATAACTATGCTTAATTTAATTTAGGAATGATAGGGATGAGAATAAGTAGTATATATTATCCATTATGAGGTCCATATTTAAAAAACATATATGTATATTGCTTTATATGTGGACAAATAACAATTTTAATTCTCATTTTTATATTCATTTTGGTACCTATATATATACTCGTACTCCACCTTCCCTATAGGTACAAAGTTGTGACAACAAAATTATAAGATTTTAGACAAAATTTATATTCAATATTTAATTTAATATAATTTGTTAAATATCATTTTATTTTATTTATTAACTAAGAATTATTGATCAAAGTTTAATAATTAAGTATTTTTAAATTTTCATTATCAGTATATGAAAAGACAAATTCATTCATTGACTAGTTCAACAAAAAGAACATTTAAAAATATTATTAATAATATTTTAGAAGTGATACATGTATTTGAAAAATAATATAATATTTTTATATAATTTAGTGAATTGTGAAATTTTTTTAAATATAATATATATAAAATATCTGTGCAAAACCTTTTTAACATATCTCTAACAAAATTTGATAATTTTATCACATCATACTATTCATTAATATAATATTGTCATATGGTGTTTCATATTGAATATATATGTAAAAAAAAGTTTTAGACTAACAATTTTTTTATTAACAACAATTGTAATTACTCGATTCGGAGTTTAATCATACTTAAGGCTCTTCACTCCTTATCAAGAGTGTATTATGTGAGAATTGAAACTAAATTTTTCCCTACAAACTTAACATGTGTTATCAACTGAATGAATTACATTCATTAGATCTAGCAATAGATATAAAGTCTTACTTTCTTTTTAACTTCTTACATATATTTTAATTGTATGTGTGTGTGTGTAAATGTGAGGGTACCATATTACCCAGACCTGCATCCATCTCCATTATACTTTGTAGGTAAATACTCAATCTTGGGGCCATCTCCATTAAGTGAGTATCTCTTATGAATACTTATAGGATTCAGTTAGAATTGTCATTCTCATTTTTTTGGGATCACCATGATATTGGTATAGAATATCTACTGATTTTACCGATAATTATACTCAATCGAAAAAATTTAGTTGATTGGCTCTAGTAAAATCTTCTTTCCTAACGATTTTTTTTTCATCCATTGAATTTGAATCCTATACATTGTTTTAGGAATTCGAGTCTAGAACTACTTAAATAGTTGGTTGTCATCCCATTTAAGAAGTTATCACATTTAAATGTTATTTTTTATTTGAATTTGATAATTACTTATGCACATTGCGTAAAAAAATAAGAAGAAAAGAAAACAAAAAAGCAAAGCATAGTAATTATAGACATAATAACATTAGTAATATATATAATAGAATTTTGAAAGATTAGTTGATAATTCAACACTACTAAAAAATAGTTTTTTATGACACACCTTCAACGACGGATCTCGAAAATCGTCTTAGTATATAAAGCGATGGTAACTTTGTAAATATAAGGTTTTTTAACGAAGACGGTTTTTGTCTTCGAAACTACCATTCGACAATGGTTTTGCAAAAACTGTCTTAGAATGGTTGTCATTCCAAGACGGTTTTTCAAAAATCATCTTAGAAGGTTGTTCTTCGTTGAAAGTGTCCTCTACTCTATTGCTTCTCACTCTCCCTCTCATTCTCATTCGATTCCATCACAAACCCTAGGACCTCCTTTGTTCTTTTCATCTTCCACTCTCTCCATCTTCTTCCTTCTTCTTTTTCAAATTTGTGTCTTCACAATTGTCACCGTCGAACAGTGACACCCCACTCCACCACACAAGTCAGTCGATCCTCTCCCTTGTTTATTTCGCATATCCCTTTCCCTCTTGGTCTCCGACGACAAAGGGAGATGTGAAATAAAGGGCATGGTGGTGGTGTAGAAAGAGAAAGGAAGTAAGAAAAGGAGAGGCAAATGATAGGAAAGAAAAGGGACATCATCGCATACGACAGTCGAAAATCACCATCGCATGCGAGCAACACTACCAAATTGCCATGGCAACACTCACACAATGAATAGTGGCATCTTCCATTCTTCATTCCTACACACTCTGACGCACACCATGCTTCTTCCTCTGTTTTCGCTTTCCCTCCACTTTCTGCAACTTCACATTGTCCCCTTCTAATTTTGCCGTGAAATCTTCTTTATGTCTCACTGTCATCTCTGTTTCATCATCCACTGAGCATCACCCTAACTCCTCCTCATCTCCATACCTCACTGTCCTTCTCGAAGTCGACGGGTGATTCTCTGATTCCTCACTCCAACAACCTTATCTCTCACTGTGTTCCGTGATTTTGTGTTCTTGTGTTGCTTCTCACACTCTTAAACTTAAACCTCTTGTTTTGTTGTTTTAGGGTTCTTATGGACTCATACTCTTAAATGAGACGATAGATATTTTCTTTTGTGTTATTATTTATCTTATTTTTGTTTATTCTGGTATCATGTATTAATTGGTCCATATCCTCTAATACAGAAATATGATTCATTAGAATAAACTTGGATCTCAACAAAGAGTTATCTACATTGGAGGTAAAGCTCGATGCTAGAGAAAAAGATGTTCTTATACATGTTCATATCCTTATGTATTCTTGGAAGTTATGAATACGGGTGGTCTTCAATGGTCCTATATAAAATTGATTTATTCTTTCCATTACTATTTTGCTACTTTGGTCGTTCAAAAGTTAGCACAATGGTTGAGCGTATGCTTTTGAATGTGTTATGGCTTCTCAATTCGTAATAACACTTGAAAATTTTATATTTTATAATCTCCATGTGAATTTTATAGAGCAATTGACAATTATGCAATTTAAACCAGAGTGAATGACCTGAAAGAATATAGCTATCATCACATACCATCAGTTTAACGTTATCTGAAAGACTTAGTTTGTTGATTAAGCACGTTGAAACTAGGATGAATCTTAAGGCCACAGAGTTGAGGTAAGGAAGTTGAACCTGATATGAATCGTAAGGCCTCAGAGTTGAGGTTGAGATTGCTTGGGGTGATAAGTTTCAAAAACGTTCATGCAGTGGCTCTATTGTAAGCCACAAGAGATCTTGCGAGAACCCATTATGGAAAGCCACTTTTGTGAGCCTATATGTTTTTTATTTTAGAAAAGAAAGGATAACTTCTTAGATGTTGTTGTTTGTCAAAACCAATTTTGTGGGCTACGTTGTTGAATTTTTTTCTTTTAGAATGAAAATGTTGTATTCAATTTTATCTTTTTATTGTCCACCAAATCAATGTCATTTTAATTATGTTAATTTACAATTATTTTTCCTTTAATATTTCTTTTTAGTTTTGCATGTTGTTGCCATCTATATCATTGGCTTAGTGTAATATTTTGACAAATAACAGTATTTATTAACCTCTTAGCATATTAGATATTCCAAAGTTTATTGCATCCTCAACAAGACTACGCACTATGTTTCACCATATAAGTAGTTGATCATGACAGGTATGATTTTTGTTTTGCCAAGTACAAGTATGACTAAAATTAGCCTAACAATTTGACTTTGTCTCACTATTCAAACTTTCCAATCAGATTTTAGAATCTTACAACTACATGTTTCGAATAAGGACTATGGCATATTACTTTAATCAAACATTTTCAAGGAAGGCTTTTCTTCTTGCTAATCATTTCTATCATATCATCATCAAGGTAATTCTATTTGTCATTAAAAAGCCTTGGTTTTCATTTGTGAATGTCTTTTACGTGTAATGGATCTAGTGTAGTATGGGTACCAAAATCTAATTGTAGTTGTTTTAGGTTTTAAATTGCAAGATATAGGTTTTTTTAGTAGTTTTAGTATAGTTACTGATTATTGATTGTTAAATCACGAGTTTAAAGTTTAACTTTTGCTAATTACGAGATATTTTCATCATCGATATGACTAAAATCAACTTCTGAATTATAGTTTGTCACACTATTCATTAGGTCCATACAGTTACATGTTTGGAGCAGGTCTATGACATACCATTTTAATGACACATCTGCTATGAAGGCTCCTTTAATTGATTGTTTACTATTCTATACCCTCACACTCTCAGGTATTATATGCACCCATGATTCCAATCCCAAACACTTTCTAAACCATAACCACTTATTCTACTCAACTGATCACAACACCATATATAAATGTTGAATTCTAACTAAAACAGGCCATATATAAATGTCCTAGATACTCATCAGCTACTATGAGGAAGTTCTTGCTATGAGTTATGAAGAATAGTTTCTTGCATAGGTAGCCTAAGGGAAGATGAATCTTAAGAACTTTACATTATTGTGGAGAAGTTGATAAGGTGTAGTTGGTGCTTATTGTGGTGTTTGTTAAAGGTTTGATGACATGGAGAGCTCTTTTTAAAAGAATAAATTAGGGTAGCAAGATGCACTTGATCGTTTTGATGATGTGATTTCATTTCATGTTCTCAAAATCACTTAATTTTTTGAGTTGTTCTATTTATTTGTGTTTTTTATGATATGATTTCAATATGATTGAATAAGGTGAAGGTGTTTGGTGAATGCAAGAAAATCAAGTTTTCAATTTAAAAAAAATCTACAAATATATTTTTAGTTGAATGGCCATATCTCTGCCCTAAGGATTAGGATCTTAACCAAGATACATTCTAAGACGATTTTTTGAAAAATCATCTTAGGATCCTTAATTTTTATTTTTTTTAAAAGAAAATAAAAAGATATTTTAAGATAATTCTCTGAAAAACCATCTTAGAAAGTCTACATTCTGATAAAACCGTCTTAGAATCTTTAATTTTTTTTTAAAAAAATATTCTAAGATGATTTTTCCAAAAATTGTCTTAAAAAATCTACTTTCTAAGACATTTTTGGGAAAATCGTCTTAAAATTTTTAATTTTTTTAAACTCTTAAAATTCTCAATTTTTTAAATATATTTTTTTAAAAAAACATTCTAAGAAACAAAATCGTCTTAGAAATTGTATCCTTTTAAGACGGTTTTTGTTTAAAACCGTCAACGAAAACCGTCTTAGAATCATTTTTTGTGTTTTTTTCAAAACTAATTCTAAGATGGTTTGTTAGTAAACCGTCATAAAAATGACACCTCCGAAGACGATCACAAAACCATCGTGAAAAGAATTAACTTTTCACGATATTGGTTTCAAAGACAATTCTAAACCGTCTTTAAAAGTCTCCTAGAATCGTCTTTGAAAGACATATTTTTAGTAGTGTACAACTAGAAAAATATTATGTGTGTGAGGCTCTGTTGTATTCATATATAAGTGAGAATAATCTATTTAACAAAAGAATTTGTATTTGATTCTCATCATATGCAAAATTTTCTTAGACTAATTATGTACTCTAAGCGGGATTAATCTTTGACTCAATAGATTGGGAGACACTTGTGGTCATTGACTCAAAACAAAAAATATAATGTCAAGAATTTTGTTATTATCATCTAATCGGAAATCATTATTCGTGATAAATTTATTAATTTTTACAATAATTGTATCTCTTCCAAAAAAATGAGTCTTTGTGGCTCCATCGCTTTTTCATGTGTTTCCAGTGAGTCAATCACTAAAAAATGACCTACCAAAAAAATTGAACTTCAATAAGAGTGCAATGGATCCAATAACTAGTTACCTCACGAGGAATTCCATGAATGACATTTTTCGACTAGCTAACAATAAAATTCTACTGCATATAGTCAATTCTTCCCACTTCACCTCTATTTCTCTATTGGAAAAATTGGGAATGATTTAAAGGGGAAAAGGCTGCAAACTTAGTGCATCTTTTGCAATATGCATTCATAACTGTATCACTAGAGCAAGAATGATAAGGACATGACTTGGAATTTTGTTATCCATCATTAGACCATGTTCTGTAATAGTTCGCATATTTTTTGTCACAGAATTGCAAACACTTACTATTGGATCTAAAGAAAATCCCAAGTCAACATTACCAAAAAACATATCCTTATTCTATATATCAAAGAAAGAAAGGCAATTCACGTTACTTATGTTTACTAGATCTGATTGACCCTATAAATTTTACAATTAAAACCAAATCAATTGATTAATTTAGTTAGTGTATTCTTTTCACTTCGGATCTTTTTCTTTTATCAACTATAATTCATTTAATTTTCAAATTTATCTTTTTTCAACTCAAAATAATCCAATGATCCATTCAACAAATTTTAACTTTATATCCATATGCTATAGAATTTAACACTTAAATTTCTCTTCTACTCAGCTCTGCAACCAAGATAATTAAATTAAAAACCTCAAAGAAAAAGAGTACACATGTTATCTCGCAAAATGGGAATCAAAATAATATAATATGATTGATGTAAAAAAAGAATAGTGCATAGTTGAATCTATGTTTTTTTAAGATATTTTTTTATTAGCAAGAATCGAAGACACAGTATTAAAAATTTATAATAATTCATATAGTTTGTTCAATCAAGTAGATTCTCTTGACTCTTGGATCTAGAAAAAAATTCTAACAATTTAAATGAGTTTGCTCGACCAATTGAGTCCAAGAAATTAAATGGTTAATATGAAAGTCGTGGGCAAATTCACACATAATAAATGTATTTACATCTAGTAGTTATTTATTTGTTCACTTCTTTACCTTCCTTATTCAAAAATCATTATTACTATTATGTTTTAGGGCACGTAACGTTTCCCCCACGCCAGTTGTGGTTCATTCCTTTCTAGAACTGGAATAAGTAGTGTATAGAAAAGATATATCAAGTCAATATTATATTCTCATGGTGCTCAAGCTAGCTAGAAACACTTTATTTGGATCCCCCACTGAACACATATTTAATTGCATTTTGCAACAGTATAAGAACTTGGAATTCAAGCTCAACGCTTCGCACTTGACTTGAGAATAGCATGACCATGGACCAATTTATTGATCGTTTGAGTTTTGACCAAGTTAACTAAAATATAGGCATAATAACATCTTATTTATATATGCATGTTAGAGACACGTATACTGCTTCTTACATATCTTCAATTCCATGAGGGTGTGTTACAACAAACATATGGGTTGTATATTGTACGGTAATTTACATATATATCTTCAACGATTGACTAGAGTAACCTTGAGCTACTGATAAACTATTCGCAAAGCATCCTCCCAAAATACAAGGACAAATTCAGTAAGAAATATACATTTTATTTTATTGTTTAGATAACACAATATATATACGTTTTATTGATCATGAAATCGTAATTACAAATTTAATGTAAGCAATATGCATATGCCATTGTCACTTGGGAACACTACTATGCCCCCTCCAACTTTCGCTCTATTGATTTTTGTTGGCTGATGCTGTTGGTGCATGTAGTTAGAGTTGGGACCTAGCTAGTTTCTTTTTACTCTTCCGACTTATAAAAACAAATGTACGCAAATCCCCATTCAAGTTTAGAACATAATTTGAAATAAGTTTTCAAGGATTAAAATTAATAAAATTCATATATGCATATCATAATAAATTACAATGTTACTTTCCACCGTTAAATTCTTAAATTTACTGTTAATTATAATAATGCCATACTTAATTTAGTTCAAAAAGTGCATTCTACATTTTAGAAAAGTTAAATCCATAATTTTTAATTCATTAGTTGAATGAATTTTTTAAGTTGAAATTATTGCTTAAAGAAATGGCATTACGTATACTACATGAAATATGTATATTTGAGTGTTGTTTTATAGAATAGTAAGTGAGAATGTTATGTATGTATGTATTATTATTATTATTTAGAAGCTTTATGAAAGAGTTTCAATATTTATCTTAATTAATATTATAACGAGAAATTGTGCGTAGTCTCTATTCTCTAATTTTAAGAATTCCGCTTCTATATAAAAATAACTTAATTTAATAAAAAAAAAAGATATATATATATATATATATATATATATACTATTTTGAATAATTAATCTTCATTATTAAGTGAAATTTATATAATTAAAGTTTTAAAATATGTAAATGTTAATAGTGTTTTATCTAATAGAAAAAATAATCACACAAAGTCACAAACTACATAAACCTAATTAGATATAATTAATGCGTTAATACAAAATGAATAATACTAAAAACTATCAAAAACGTGTAATTCAAGACTAAAAACATCATTCATTAAATTATATTTTAATTTGCAATATGAGGGGAAATAGTTGACTGACTACTCAAGTCTACGTGAAAGTAAGCAGTGATAGAATAATTAATTTGAAATCAACTGCCAAGTACACTTAATTCATTAGCTATCACCGTTTATCTGTGGTTATTTTTTTATCTCGTCTTCACTGTTCTCATATTAAAGTTGTTTAGCTACCTTTATTTAGAATTAAACAACAGCAAACAGGCAACCAATTAAATAACCGACTTTGAATTTTTACCTTTCTATGTCTCTCTCAACTAATTAACAAACCATTGTTGACTATATATTTAACGGTTCACTAACTCTTAACCACCGTGTATTATATATATATTATAATAGTAGTACTGAACGAAGTACGTAATTTATTTTATTTGGTTATGAAAGAACTATGTGATTGTTGGTAACAACTCAAAATTTTCTACTATCGTCGACTATTACTGCATAGTTTTTATTATTTTTATTATTTTATTTAGGTTGAGTCAGAGATAAGCAAAGTTGAACGAAGATGTTGAAATAAGAAGCAGAATTAATGATCTCATCAAGGCGTGCCCAAAACGCATCATGCCAAAGTGAGCGAAATCGGTTATGAACCGTCGGATAATCATTTACGAATGTATGGTTGCGATTAGAAGCAAAAAAAAATTGTTCAACCTTTCATTTAGAAAAAATTATGCACAACACAAAATAAATAAATGAGAGCATGACAAAATTTCAACGTTATTATACTGTATATTTTGAATTTATGTTATTTTCTATATAACTTACTTGTATATATTCTTTGTTTTGAGTTCACATAATATTTTCTATCTAGCTTACTCGTATATATTCTCTCTTTTTTTTCTCTCCAAATTTGATAGTATATAATTTCTTGACATGTATTATTGTCTCCTTTTTCTAATTTTTTTATTGACTATATAAATAAGGTAATGAAATTTTTAATAAACCAACACAATGACGGTTATAAACCACTATATTGGTAAAAAAAAATACATATGCACACAATTCATCTTCAGCGACGATTTTTGAGGAATTTAATTTTAAAAAATATTAGCATAATACTTTATACTCAGCATTTATTTTATACAATATTCAAATTATTGTAATGGTTTACAAATTACAATAACCAGTATTGTCATGAGTTATAACAACCACGCTTAACAAATGAGAGGGAAAAAATTTACGTAGCATAAGGATGACAGGGGTTGCAAATAGAAAAACCCCAAGCCCTACGACAACAAGGACAGAATAAAACACGTGGAATAAAATTTTAATATCAACATTTAGTTTTAAATAAATAAATAAAAAAAAAGCCAACCCGGTTCACACCCAATAATCACAACCATACATTCGTAAATGATGAAAATCGATTTCGCTGACTTTGACACGGTGCGTTGACAGTTTCACACTTTCACTTGCACACGCCAGAACTCGCCTCTCATGAATATACTTTGTGTCCACACTTTTCTTTTGCTGAGGGATTAATATTACCCAAAGTTATTTATTGGAGTAAGTTTTATAATTTTAATTTGTAGTTGGACACTCACTTAAGTAAATTGTATCTAAGCATCACTAAGTTTATGTTTGATAGTGTGAAAAAAAAAAGATAAAAATATAAAGATGAAAATTTTAAATTAAAATATAAAATAAAAGTGTGGATTCTATGAAATTATACTGTTAGATTTTTTTTTTTATCATCTTTGGCATCTATCAAATGCATGATAAGTCCATAATTGAGTAACTGTTTCGATTAATTATTTTTGTAAGTAAGTAAGATGCAGTAATTTCTTAAAGATTCTAGTTATATTAGATGTACGCCGCCAGATGTTAATACCTCCCCATAATCTGCAACATCTCAGTCGACAGCAAATTAACCTTGGCCCACTTTTCCTTTTTACCATCAAGGGGGAAACATTGCTATTTGCTAGTGCCTTCACCTAACCTATCAACATCTCAATTTATATGATTATAGTTCATAATTAATAAGTATTTTTTAATATATTAATTTTATAATAAATAATTTGAATTATGATACAAAATTAACTATTAACTATTTTATGTCATTATTTTACAAATTAATTTGGTTCGGTGGGCCATTACACTGGTCTGGCCTGGCCCGCTCTACTAAAAATCATAACTAAAAGATGATCAATGTTTTTAAATTCCTTAACATAATAGATAATTTGAAATAAACTAATTTTTTAGAAGTGATAATTATTTCAAGTTGGAAGAATATCATGACAAAACCAATGATTCCAAACATGAAGTCACGGACATGGATCCTGTGAAGGAATAATACTGCATTCGTTGAACTACTATTTATATACGGAAAGAACAATAAACATATTGAAGCAAGGGAAGACCTAGCAATGTTACTACAAAAACAGTGCCATCCAAGCTATATATATATATATATATATATATATATATATATATATATATATATATATATATATATATATATATATATCATCTTCCAATTTCACACGTAGTTTTCTAATTTCTTTTGCGTTTGTCTGTCCAGAGTGTGCTTTATCTATTTAGACTTAGTAAACAAGAGAGAAATTATGGAGCACTCGTAAAATAATATATACCATATATGTTAACAGATGGGTAAGTGTATTAATTTTATTATAAATAATAAAGATTAAACAAAAGATTGAATCTCAAGTCTACATGAACTTTATTTTATTTGTACTTGTGTTAATAAATACTCAATTTGTAAGAAAGAGAAAAGGGAATAGAATAGAAATAAGAAGAAAAAAAAATTAAAAAGGTAAGAATAATAAAATAGAAGAGATGAGTGTAAAAGATGATTTAAGGATATAATTATGTTGAGACCTAATATGTCTAACTATCATTGATGCAATATTAATGTTTTTCTTTGTTAATTGTTTTTTCAATTTTCACCCACAATTGCTAAGATATTCAATCTCTTGATCCCTCATGATGGAGAGCATAATTTATGTATTCTCTCCCAAGTTCTTTTGCAAAGATTGAATCATATGAAGATGTATGCAGAGGCACAACAGAATCACTCTATCTCTAATAATGCATTGTTGAGATGCTAGTTCTTAAGATATTACCATCTCTCAATATATAACTCCTAAAAATATATGCATGGATGACCAAACCACACAATAAAGATGAAGAACATAAAAGAGACAATAGAAATTGAGATTACATTAATAGATAAGAAGATCAGTTACATTGCAAGGACATTGGCTGCTAGGCTCCCAACAAAGGAGTTTAGCCTCTCATAACATAAGAGGCTTTACACTTGAGAGGCTAATAGAAGAAGGGATTTGGTGACTAATAGCAAGAAAATGGATAATGACTAAGAAAATAGGGTTTCTCCTAAGGAAAATGCTCAGACTTTGGATTTCTAGAGAGTTCTGAGTCTTGGTGTGTCTTTCCCTCCTACTTCCTCCTCCTTTTATGAGCTTCAGGTAGCTTAATTTTTAAGTTGACTCTACACTTAGCGCGAGCGCACCTTTGAACTTCATTGTGGACTTTTTCGCGCGCTAAGTCTATGTGCTAAGCGCAAGCACGCGCTAAGCCTAGGTGGCATGCTAAGTGAGTTATCAATTTCTTCAATTTTTTCTTCAAGATTTTTTCTTTCACTTTTTTGTCTTAATTTTCCTTCAAAGCACTTGACTTCTACTCATTAAAAAATAGCAAAATTTTTAATTTCTTTATTATTTCATTAAAAATAATAATAAAGTAAAAAAATTACACTCATTTATTAGACAAAATTTACTATCAAATTAACTCATATTTCATAGTTATCATCATAATTATAAATAGAGTTATAGAATAAGATATACTACAATTTTTTTAATTTCTATTAGGAACATGATCAAAATATACGGTCTTTTCGAGTTATGAACTTCTGATAGCCAAGTCCTAGTTCTACATATATATGAAAATCAACACGATTATTCAACTTTGGCATTCTGGGAAATTAGGCTCCTTTTTCACGTATATATATCACTATCTCAACATTTTTTGTGATGGGAACGGGGCCTGGGGGATTGGATTTTCCAATTGAAGTATATATATACAACATAAAAAAACAATAATATATCAGCAAGACGGCAAATTGTTGTTACGCGCAAGGAAATGAAGAATACAGAGACATAATGGATATCATCTAGCTAGGTTCAATTTATATATAACACCGTATTTTCAGTTGTTATAAAAACTAAGCTGGCGTGCAGGCAAATGTATTACGCTAAATTATCAATTAATTAATGCGTTAAAATAGTATATATGTTGCTATCATCAACATCATAGCCGGAGCATTCCCTTTGTCTCTTTTTTTTTTTTTATAATTGAATATCCTTACGTTCACTTCATCTAACACAGAGAAAATGACTAAACTCAACCAAAAAGAGAAAAGAAAAGATGGGTATAGAAATTGGTTTGTTGTTCTGGTTAGAGAAGTCCCTTGAAATTTTTATTTGTTTTTGAGTTCCTAGAGAGGTGGAAATAGTAGTCATAAGTAATGTAAAGGAGAATTGCAACCGATATGAAGGTGTAAAGTCCTAATTCTTATTGACTATGACATAAAAATTATTCTACGTATGTGTGTGCTTCAAAGGTCCTCAAGGTACTGAGGCGTATATATTAATCTATTGATTGTATATGGGTTCGGTATCCCTTGTGCTTGTTAATTAGTTATATATTATATTTTACTGATAAAAAAAATATGTTAAAGAAAACATGTATGAGTTTATAATGTTTTGTTTGAAATATATACAGCCTAAAACTCTATAAAAATGATTCTTGCACGTGTCAAATAAACTGTACGGGGGTGTCGTGTGTGTTATGCATGCACTTAATGTGTCAAGTACGTAGGCTTTTTCGTTAAACTTAACAAAAAATTTAATGGATGAACACTAGTGTAAATGGAAGATTATAAATCTAGGAACTACTTTTTGTTTATTAAATTTAAAGATTAAACTGATGATATTGGTCAAATTCAAAGATTAAATTGAGTTGATCCACTCACTACCTTTCTCCCGTTGGAAAACGAAGAAAACGTTTGATAATTGACTGGCAAAGTTAATCTGTTATTTTAATTTTGTGGTTGAAAGTTCACAGTTCAATTTTTAAAAAAAAATGAAAAATAGGAATGGGATATGAATTACGAACAATCCCTCATCCCTCCATTCTCTTTCCACACGCAAAGAACCAAGAAATGGACTTGGAAGTCTTTGTTATTTTCTTGTGGTTCAATATATTCTTCCCCTACATTGCTGATGCTCATATATCAAATTGAAACATAGTACTTTTGGCATTTTCTAACTAACATGTAAAATTTTAGTTATATACGACGCTATCTAATATCTCACACACACACACACATATATTTTAAGATACTGCTCATTTCCTAAAAATTATTGTAAAGAAATAGTTTTTTGATACAAAATTAACTTTATTAAAAAAAGTAAAATGTAAATGTGAATTTATTTAAGTATTTAAATGAGATACTACCACTCTAAGCAGATGGAGTATATACAGAGTAAGGAATGGGTATTCGGTATTGCACTGTATAATTTCTACCCAAACAGTATTGACCACTTTGCAACTTGCGAATATAGAAAGACTAGGTTGAGATTTTAAATTTGACATATTTACAGAAGACATTGCTAGTGGTTGCATCACTTTCCTTCCCTTCATTTATTTTTTCTTCCATTTTATGCGCGCAAAAAACTTGTTTTCTTTTTTCAAGTGGTGCCTTCAAATTAATTATTTTAAACATCACTTTCATTCTTAATGATTCATCTTTGATTCAGATGTCTCAAACTCAATTGAAAATTATGTCTATCTTGCGGGTGACTAATAAGGTAATTACACATCATAGAAATCTTTCTTTCCTTAGGGAAGTTGAAACATTACTATCTATACCGAATGCATGTGGTCTTTTTCTAATATTATTCTTTTAGGAATTTCTCCTTTATTTTTTTAAAGTTAGACTTCTTTTGAAAAAGATATAGTGATTGAGTCTCCAACAAGAAAAAAGACAAAAATCCCTAACTATAAGCTACCAAAGAAGACTAATTTTTGTTAGTATAATTTTTTAACGGCATGTGTTAGTATAATTAAACATGCTTACCGTAAATTAATTCGTGAAGAGCTAGGGCCCATCAATAAATACATTGAATGACCAGATACAGACATTTGGTTCTGATTAAAAAAGTACATCTATTTGCAAATAATTCGAGCAAGCTGGAGGACAATGTTATTATTACTATAAACAGTTGGTTAGAAACAATTCAATTTTATATTTTTACTCATGACAGTGATGGGCACCAATTGCTGTGTCTGCTGCTCAATATAATACATAAAAGAGTTATAGGAACTGCAAAATCTTATTGGAGACGCAAGGTACGGTTCATGTTTACTTCATTTTAAGAAAGATTCAAACCTTATGCATAGAAAAGCTATGAACAAAGCACACGTACGAAACTTAGTTAATCAGTTGAGGGAGACTCATCATATGGCTTTTGATTTCTAACCCATTCAATTCCCTCACATCTGTAATTAGCATAAGGAAAAAAACTGTCGATAAAATTTATTAAATTATATATGGATTGGTGTAAAAAAATAATAATGTGACTTTGTACAGATAAATACAAAAATTCAATTGCACAAAAACACTATGTGTAGCTTTTGATTTTATATTCTAATAAACTATTATTTTAAGAGTCTAAAAATTACAATAATTTCCTCTTGGTGCATAAAGAAGATATTACAACTTGGATTTAAGATATGTTCAAAAATTTTCACTCACACCAAATATATGAATCAATTGACACGAAATTATTTTAATTTAACTATAACTAGTCTCAAGTCAAAGTCTTAAAAAAACATTCTAATTCACACCAAACATCTATGCCTTGATCCCTATGCAGCCATAATCTGTTAAATTTCAGCATAAATTCTCCAAACTCAGGAATAGATTTTTCAGCATGCAATGAAAAGTGCAGAAGGTAATAGTGGGAGTACAGGTCCCAATTTTCTTGCCTCTCACGCTAAACTGACTAACTTAGGTAGAAGCCCACCAAGGAAGCCCAATCTTTGTTCGGGTATAATCCTTTAAAAGTACGCCTAATATTTTGTGGGGTGACAACATTGGTTTGTCAATTTCTTTGTTCACCCAGTATTTTTCTTGTACATCCAACACAAGATGGATAATTTTAATATTGTCCTTACCCATGCAAAACTCAAATTTGTGACTTTCACGTTATTAACATGACGCTCAAATCAATTGAGCTAATAGACCAATTATGTTATAAAATAATTAATGTCACTATATACAAGACTAAAATTTCTAATGTATATTTAATACACATATAAGTTTACATAATAAATTTTGTAACAATTAATTTTGTTCTAAGCTTACGGATTATGAATCTATAAATTTACAGATTACAAATCCGTAAGTTTGCCAGGAATAATTTTGGAAAAAAAACAAAAAAGTTACACATGTATTGTACAAGAAAAATGTTAGGTGCACAAAGAAAAAGCCCATATAGGCTCTTTACCAGTAACTTGTGAGTAACACATGTATTGTAGCCCATTAAATATGGACTTAATTCCTGTTGTCGTCGTCGTTTTGTTGATGCCAGAACTCGACTAGTCAGGTGTTTCTCCAATACTATTTAATTTTGATTTGGCTTTTGTTTATATTTAGATTGTTGGTGCAACATTACTTTTAGCATTGGATTAAGGAGCTTTTGCTTTTTGTTCAACCTTTTTGGTATCCCTTCATTGTCTATCATTGAATTCGAATTATGAGATTCGTTTAACAATTGAATTAACTTTTTTCTTTCTTTCTAAAGTCGATAGTTGTGTTGAATCATGAATGAACTTAGCTTAAAATACCACGATAACAAACACTCCATTTCTGAGCTAGTTTACTTCAAAACAATTCTACGATTAAAAGAATTACAGGAGACATTGTATTTGTATAACTTATTTTATATATAAAACTGTCACATTTAACATAATCTAGCATGATGAGATAAGTTCCAATGGAGTTAACTTTATACGTGAGATAACATGCAATAAAAAAAAAGCGTCACAAAGAAACATTATAGTAGTGACGCAAAATAGCCCCCACAAGGAAAGAAGTAATAATACACGTTATTATATTATTCCTCTTTCTGTGTGAAATGAAATGATGAGGAATATCTGGTAGCAGAGCAGTGAGCAAAAAGCAAAACGAAAAAAAAAGAAAAAGAAACGACGTCGTGATTATTCCCGGAATTAATGTTGGCGCTACAACGGACACGATGATCACCACTTTACTTTGCCACCAAAACCCTTCTCATTCCTTTCAAATAAAAATAACACACTCACAGTGTTAATGCAATCGCCATTAACGCCAATGCCGGATATCACCGTCGATTTCCGCGCTCCACCTCCCTCTCCGGTGGCTTCCGGCCGGAGTTCCACCGTCACCAACGACGACGTTTTGACGGAGTTTTTAGAGGCCTCGCTCCGCGTCCCCGATCTTGTATTGCCCGACAAGATCTTCCCCAAACAGAACCACCTCGAAGCACCTCCCGAGGTTGATTTCGTCTCCCTCTGCTTTCACTGCGACGACGCTCTCCGCGACATCGTTTCCGACTCGCTGGCCAGAATCGGATGCTTCCAGCTTCTCAACCACGGAATTCCATTACAGCTCATGACCGCGGTCGCGGAGGCCGCCGCCGGAATCTTTCAAGTGCCACCAGCGAATAGAGTGTCGGCCACAAGGTCGCCGGAGAAGCCCTGGGGGTTCGAGGAGTATCACGCTGGAGAGGAAGAAGGCGATGGGAGTGAAGAATTCGTGTGGTGCAACGACCACGAGTTGAAGTCAAAAATGGATGGAATTTGGCCAATTGGATATCCAAATTTCAGGTTACACTATAAATCTATAATATACTAATATATTATAATTTGGAGGAATGTTACCTATATTCTTTTATTCTTTACGTGATTGGTTAAAATTTATTAATAATTATTAATTTTGGTGAATCTTATATTTAAATTAAGAGATATGATCTACCAAAATGGTTAATCTTTAACAAATTTCAGTGAATATTGAAAAGAGTAGGCTAGGTGTTGCAAGCATTTTATGCATAAGCTTAATTATAGTATTTGTTTGAACTTGGTGCGTGCACGCAGTGAGAAGATGGAAAAGCTGAAGTCACGCATAGAGATGGTGGGTAGGAAAATGTTGGGTGTGATATTGAAGAAGGGGAGCATAGAATTTGTGGGTAGTGGGCATGAGGTTGGGACACTTTGCTGTGTTTACAAGCATCGAAGAGATGATCATAGCATTAGCAGCTCGTTGAAATATGATGTGATTAGAATGCTGATTAGGGGAACCGATTACTCCCATTCATTGTGCTTCCATGTTTGTAATGGATCTTCACAGTTTCACGTTTACTCCAAGAAAAGTTGGCTCTCTTTCTTCCCTCAGCCAGGTGCCCTTATTGTCACCGCTGGAGATCAAACCCAGGTCAGCTTAATAAATTCATACTTTTGCCTACATTATTTTCTTGCATAGTTAAATTTTGAAAATTAAGTTACCCTAATGTATCTCTCAATTAACGAGGTTGATATTGCTTGGCTACAGACATTCAGTGGTGGAGAGTACAAGCACGTGATTGGAAGGCCAATCTTTAAAGGAGAGAAAGAAGAGACCATTTCAATGGCTTTCCTCTATTCTACTCAAACCACCAAGGACAATTTTCAAACCAGTAGGGGAAGAACTATTTCACTTGGCCAGCAAGCCATCTTGGCTTTAATTCTGCCCCTTGTGTACCATGTCATCAATTTTTTCTACAAAAAACTTAATTAAAACGTATAATACACATCCATAGTATACCTCGAGTTCACAAACACTCTTGTACACTTGCCACTCTTAGGGTCTATAGTTACAGCCCTTATTACTTGTTCCCAAACATGGGACACTTGTACACCTTTACCATGTTTGTCCCTTTCCGAGTGTTAATACTTTTTTGGCTTTAATTTTTCAAATCGAGGTTATTGTAACCATTTTCACAAAACTAGAGTGGAGGATTTTAGTTTATCTGGCATTTCATTTTGATTTGGGCAGACTAAATTTTGCTTCTACTTAATTGAAAAAATAAAAATTGTTTTTGGCATGAGTTTTATATATATAGTGTTTGGATGCATCTTCTCAAAGTAGATATATCTATATATGGCTTCAGCCGTAACGTGGATTAAGGTATAGGTAGCAAAACGGATATCCGATCAAATGCGGGTCAGCTGGATATAGGTTGCAGGTTATAATGGATTGAGCCAAAAAAACAAGGAATTTAATTCAGATCTAAATTCAGAAACCCAAGCCTCAATTTTTGTGGGCTTTTAACAAGTTTTGGTGGACTCAATCCACATTTGACCATGATTGGGTTGGAATAAAAACTACACATTTTATTTAGACTAAAAAATTTAAATTAAGTCCTACATTTCATCTATGGTTTGGACCTAAACTTAATTATTTATTGTCAATTTCAATTCTTGAAAGTACCTTAATATTGTTCGATTTAAGTCACATAACTTTTTGAATTTTGAAACAAAATAAGTGATGATTTGCACTTTAAGGGATGTTTTAGACTTTTGGTGTAATCGTATGACAAATCTTGCATAGGAATCTTAGGTTTTCAATTTATTAGATTCTCACAAAAATTTTCATTACTTAGGTTGACATTCTCACTTTTGATTTGTCCACCATTATTATTGTTGATCCTCCCCTCTAAGGTAATGCTCCCTTACATATTCATATTTTTATATCACAATAGATTTACTAGATCGATTGTAAAGAAATGAATAATAATTATGCAGTATCATTTGTGGGCCTAAGGTAGTTGACATAATTACTTTATTGTATATAAATTTTGAACATAACGACTTTGATCACAACATAAGAAAAGTTGAATAAAAATATTATTATTCGCTTAAGTAATAAAAATATTATTTTAATGAAATTATGTATCTATTTTCTTATGCAATATATATTTATATTTTTAAAATACTTTGTACATAAGATGTCTTATTTCTTGTTTCGTCTAAAGCCCAAAAAATGTTAACATTGGGTCAATTGGGCCTAGTGATGTAGTAAATCGATTTTGTGTAATTTTATAAGGAATTTTGTGCATGGATCTTAGATTTTGAAGATATTAGTTTCTCATTGTAACTTTTACGTTACTCAAGCTCACATTTTTGCTTCTAATTCATCTATCATTGTTTGTGTGGATCCTTCCCTCTAAGGTAGAATGCTCACTTGTAAATTAGTTTTTATATCACCATAGATTTGGTAGATAGCTTAGCTCTATTTATTTTCAACGTAGCAATTTTATTTACTTATACAATAATTGTCTCTAAAATAAGTTTAGGGGTATTTTTAAACTGGGTAATGAAGGTGATCGGTAATGAAGGTGATGTTTTTTTGCATAGACTACATGCATGTATACTCTACCAAAAACATTATTGTTTAAATTAGATATGATCATTTTTTTATATCAATGTACATTTTAAAATTATATTTAAAATGTCAAGATTTGGCCAATTGGCCATAGTGCATCTAGCAAACCACTTTTGGTGTAATGTTATGCCAAATCTCATGTTTTCAACATTAGATTCTCATAAAAAATTTCGTTACTCAAGTTGACATTGTCGCTTTTGATTTGTCTAGCATTGTTCCTATTCATCCTTCCCTCTAGGTAGAATGCTCCCTTACAAATTCAATCTCATATCACTATAGATTGGTAGATAACTTGTGATAAAATGAAGGCTTAAATAATTTTAAGGTCCCTGGTAAATGATTGAATTTTATTTTGGGTCTCTAATATATTTTTTCTTTGTTTTGAGTCTCCAATATATTAAAACTTTTACTTTGAGTGCCTATTGTTTGTTAAGTGATAACATGACATTATTACAATCGTTGATAATATTTGAAGGAATAGTTTGTAAAGTGACATGTCGCCACTTAATTACTATGGTGGGGACTCAAAACAAAAGTTTCAAAATATCAGAGACTCTAAACAACGTAACAAAGTTCGGTAATTTATCAAGAACCTTAAATATATTTAAGCCTAAAATGAATAATAATTAGTGATAATATAAGTTGCTCTATTGTATATATAATTTTGACCTTAACGACTTAGACCATAACATAAGAAAAAAAAAATGAATATTCACTCAAGTAATGAACATATATCATTTTTAATGAAACATAAGAAAAATTATGGGTTTATATTTTTAAATACTTATATTTGAGATGTCTTATCTCTTATTTTTTGTTTGCCATGGGCTCACAAAATGTTGGGACTTGGTCAATTGGCCCTAATGAATGTAGTAAACTGCTTTTGTGTAATCTTATAACGAATTTTTTATAGGAATTTGAGGTTTTCAAGATATTAATTTCTCACCAAGTTTTTGGTCATTAAAGCTAACATTCTTACTTTTTATTCGTCCACAATTGTATGAGTGGATCCTTCTAAAATGCTCCCTTACATATTATGTATTAGTTTTTAATCACCATAGATTTGGTAGATTGAGTATCTCTCCTCAATTTCAATGTGGTAATTTATTGAATTTTATAATAATTGTCTTAAAAATAAGTTCAATGTTAATTTTTGACGGAGTAATGAAGGTGTATTTTTTTTGGTATAAATTACACATATACTCTATTAGAAGCAATCATATTTGAATTAGATAGAATCATTTTTATATCACCATAAGTTTTTAAATAATTTATAATGTGTCAAGATTTGGTCGATTGGCCCTAGTGTATGTAGTAAACCACTTTTTTCGGTGTAATCTTAGGTTTTCAATATACTAGATTCTCATAAAAAAGTTTGTTATGCAAGATGACATTCTTGCTTGATGTGTCCACCATTGTTTGTGTTAATCCTACCCTCTAAGGTAGAATGCTCTCTTACATATTCATTTTTATATTACTGTAGATTTGATGGATGGCTTGTAATAAAATGAAGTAATTAGTGATATTATAAGTTATGGGCCTAAGGTAGTTGTCTTAAGTGTTGTATTATATATGACTTTGACCATAACATAAGAAAAAATTGAATAAAAATATTCTTATTCACTCAACTAATAATGCATATAATTTTTAATTAAATTATGTGTCTATTTCCTTATGCAATAGATATTTTATTTTTAAATATACTTGTGCATAAGAGGTCTTATTTCTTATTTTTGTTTCGTCTTAGGCCCATAAACTGTCAAGATTGAGTCAATGGACCCTATTGATGTAGTAATCCATTTTTGTGTGAACTTATGATGAATCTTATGCAAGAATCTTAGGTTTTCAAGATATTAGTTTCTCACCAACTTTTTCGTAGCTCAAGTTGACATTCTCGCTTCTGATTCATCCACCATTGTTTGTGCAGATCCTTCCCTCCATGGTAGAATGCTCCTTTATAGATTACAAATCAGTTTGAATATCAAATCGCCATAGATTTGGTAGATCGCTTAGTCATGTTCATCTTCAATGTGGTAAGTTATTGACTTTTACAATAATTATCTTAAAAATAAGTTCAGTGGTAATTTTTTATTAGGTAATGAAAGTTGTATTTTTTTGGTATATATTACATATATACTCTACCGAAAGCAATTTTGTTTGGATTATATAAGATCATCGTTATGCCACCATAGGTTTTTAAACCATTTTTTAAAAGATCAAGATTTGGTTGATTGACCTTAGTGTATGTAGTAAACCAAATTTTAGCGTAATCTTATGGCAAATCTTGTGTAGGAATTTTAGGTTTTCAAGATATTAGATTATCACCAAATTTCTTGTTACTCAAGCTGACATTCTTGCCTTTGATTTGTCCACCATTGTTTGTGTTGATCTTTCCATTTAAGGTAGAACGTTCCCTTAGAGATTCATTTTTATATCACCATAGATCTGGTAGATCGCTTAACTTTATTCATCTTCAATATGATAATTTTATTGACTTTTACAATAATTGTCTTAATATTAAGTTTAGTGGGAATTTCTGACTAAGTAATGAAGGTGTATTATATAATATAGATCACATGTACACTTACCAGAAACAATCTTGTTCAAATGGAATAAGATTATTTTTATTATTTTAGCATAGGTTTTTAAATCATTTCTAAAATGTCAATATTGGGTGATGGTTAGTGTATGTTGTAAACTTGGTTTGGCATAATCTTATGACAAACCTTGTGTAACAATCTCAGGTTTTAAAGACATTAGATTCTCATAAACTTTCTTGTTACTTTGACTGACAATCTCGTTTCTGATTAGTTCATTCATCATTGTTCATATTGCCTCTCCTCCAAGTTAGAACACTCTATTACAAATTCATTTTTATATTATTATTATTTTGATAGATCTCTTAACTTTGTTCATCTTTAATGTGATAATTTGAGAGCTCATCAAGGCTAATGCATACCTCAATGTTCAAAAAATATTTATAAAAATACTTACAAATTATTTATCAATAAGGTCTTCAAACGGTCAACAATAATCAACCTAACTAACATTTGTTGGCAATGTAGTAATTTATTGATTTTATAATAATTATCTTAAAAATAAGTTTTTAGTAATAATTTATGACTTAATAATGATGTTTTTTTGTATAAATCACACGTATAATCTAAAGTCATGTTCAAATTAGATGATTATAAGACTAAAGGTTGACATTAAGGTTCTGCTACATTTAGATGAGTAATTTAACGGAATAGCATATGTTCAATCTTTAGTACAAAATTTCTTTGATCCAACTACGTAACACGAGCATATGCATATTAATAATTTATCGAGTGGATTGGGTATACTATATAAAGGGATCAAATTGTTACTTTTAAGACTTCGTTTATTCTTTCCAAAAGATAGTCATCGGCACACCAAAATATACTTGACAATTAAGTGAACGGAGAAACTGTGCTCTGCATTTTACTTCCATTTTCCTCCGCTAGTTACCAGCACCGGTCGCCGAATCCGAAAAGGTTAATAATTTCTTTGCTTGCAACCCCTTCTGGCTTCTTAGCTTCTTCTAATGCCGCTGCTAAGTATTCGTTTTAGTTTAGTGTTCTAGGTTTTTTTTTTTTTTATATTACCTTTGTTTCGGTTTAGCCTTTTATTTAGGTAACAAATTTTGAATGTGTGACCATTCTATCTTCATACCTACCTTAGCTTGAGTTTTTCTTCTGTTTTTTTTTCTTTTATGCTGTCTATGCATTTGACTGACCCTTTTTTCTTTATACACTAACCCTTTTGCTTCTTAATGTATGACAGTGACTTCAATCCTTTCCACTAAGGGTGTGTTTTGACTTCAGAGCAAACCTAAAGTGGAAAAGGGGATTTTTATTTTTTTTTTCTTTTTCATTTTGGCCATTCAGTTCTCTCTGGGGACATTTTTGTTCTCTCTGCAACTATGGAAAAGCTACCTTTAACTGAATATCCATTCCCTAAGCTCTCTTTAGATGAGGTAATAACAATATACAATCATTAGAATAATGTTCTGTGTTCCTCTTTATTTGTGTATTTTCATTGGATTATTCCACATTTTTTGGCTAATAATCCATGCACTATTCCTCTGCTCTACCCCCATTCCTAGATTCTGGAATTGGAAAGAATATACAAAGATGTGGTAGGAAAAGTGTTCAATCGGAAGTTGTGCCAGGAGATTGCTAAACGTTTTAGGTGAATTAAGTCTTATCTTTACCATAATTGGGATTTTGTGTTTTGTTTATAATGATGTTCCATAATTTGATTTGCTTTAATTTTGTAGTTCCTCATCAAATGGTGCTGGTAAAAATTCCTTATCATGGCAACAGGTTGTTTAAATAAATTTCTTCATCCTTTAGGCACATTTGTTATTTATGCTTAGTGTGTTATAATGTTTCCTTAGTTTTACTGGGTTTTAGGTGCAGCTGTGGTTCAGAAATAGTCAGAGAATGTTACTGGGTGAAGATATCTCATCTTCTGACCTGCTGAAAATATCTGCTGATCTTGCAGATTCACCTCTTTTAGGCAATGGAAAAGGTTATCTATCTTTCCCTTAGACTTTATTGTGGCTATGAATTCTGAAAAGTAATAAAAAAAGTCCCTGGCTGGAATTGGGTAGTTTTTCCTCTGTTTGAATTTTTGGTTTTCTAGAACTAAACCATTGGAAAATGTTCTTTAAATTCATCATGATCTTAAAGCCATTTGCTTGGAGCCTACAAGGTCTTATCATGCTGTCATTTCCTTAGGGGACAAAGTGTTCACCTGATTTGGGTTAAAATGTGCATAGCTCTGACAACAGAAGCTTAATTTGTTAGGATAAATGCTTCTATTTCTGATGTGGCATGATGAGTTATTTATTTAGATTACATTTCCACATTTTCTCTGAATATAGCATTCATACTACACTGTGATTTTTCATTTCTTTTTATATTAATTAGTGACGGCATTCAGTTTCAGTTCTCTATTACATTGAACATGATATTGTTATGCCCCATATTGACTAACAGCAATAATATGCATTGTGTGAATAATTACTTTCATCAATATTCTTCCTGTTAACTCATGATTCTTGATTTCGGTTAATGGAAATAAACTTCACAAGCAATAGTTTATCCTTAACCATGTTGTTTTATGTGGCTGCAGAAATTATGAGGCCATGGGTTTTGTAGCATTCATGTGTCATGTCAGGGTTGTCGACTGTTGAGACAGAAAGAAAGAGAAACCTAAAGAAATAATGATAATGATGATGATATTGATCCAAAATTAAAAATTTAAAAATAATGTTAATAGTAATAATTACAGTTCTATAAGGATTTGAATTAGTTTCAGTAAGCAATAGAATACAGTTATAAGCAATGTAGAACATATAATTGATGATTAGCAGTCATGTCCTGAGTTCAACTTGGCACTTATAATTCTATAGTTTAATTAGAATTTCTGTTCTTAATGTCAGGTAAACAAGCTACAGATCTCGATGATATGGGATTTGAAGCACGATCTACAAAAGACAATGCATGGTGAGGAATAATCTAGTTAGGCTGCAGCTGTGCTTAGCCATAAAATGCATCATATGTATTATATGAGAATAATAAGGTGTGGCCTGATTTTTTTTTGTTTCTTTCCAATCAGAAAAAGACTACCCCTAGATCCCATGTTTCTTCTGTAAAAGGGAAAGCCTTTATGATAGATACCATTAGTAGTTAGTTAGGGGTCTGTTAGTGTCTTTGTGAGGAGTTAGTTGGTTAGGTTAGTTGGGCAGCTTGAGATAGTAGAACAAATAAGGCATATTGCCTATAAATATAGAGGGGAGGTTGAGAGAGAAATCATCTTAACATTTGAGAAGGAATTTGACTCTTAGAGAGCGGGAGAGTCCTCATCTATCAATTATCCAGTGAAATCATTCATTTTGTATCTTCTACTGCATTGCCACAGCAATAGGGATTTAGAGTTCAACAATAAAATTATTTTTTATCACTTTATTGTTAATTTGTTACATACTCTGTGCCGAAGAGCTGATTTTTTTTTTCAATTACAGGCATGATGTTTCAATGTTCCTTAACTACAGAGTTCTGAGTACGGGCGAACTTGTAAGATTTTTTTATATTCTAATATGCGCATCTTAGGTTGTGAAGAAACTGAGACATTATCTTTAGAGTTTGTAAAAGAGGAGTGATAGTTGCTTTCGTGCCTGCCTCATTTTACCTAAAATATTTATGCATAAGTTGCTGCTCAATAATTACTTGTTTAAATATATTTACCACTTATATATGTGTGTCATGATTACTTTTCTTGGTTTGTACCTGCAACACAATGGTTGACTATGAAGTTTTTTTAACCTTGCATCTAAAATTGTATGTTATAATACAATACAACTAGAACAACCAAGCGTTTTTCGTGATTAAACTGGTCACCCCCTGAATTCTTTTTTGCTTCAAAATTAAAGGGCTGGTTTGCCCCCCCCCCCCCCCCCCATCTTTGAAATTGTGTCTCCTGTCCATGTGACTTGCCATAGGTAAACTCAACTAAGGTAAAGCAAGCATTGTGAAAGTTCAAATCCCCATACACATTGATTTGATCCTTCACGCTTATACTATTCATTTATTTTTTTGCTTTTGTTAGAAAATGATTTACAAAACTCATCCCACTAAAGTAAAATGCTTATTGAAAGCTGAAAATTTACTTGTGATTTTAATCAATACATAATGTTTCCAGTAAGATCTATAAAACTAAGTTAGTTTGTTTGGTTGATATGATTAGGGTAGATTTTTTTAAAAAATTGTGGGACTCACCTGTACTATTCCTCATCTATTTCCACTCATCTCTCTCCTCATTTCTTCTCTGTTTCTCTTTAACCAAGCACCTTTAATTTCTACTTTATTTCTCACCAATTTCCACTCATCCATTTTATTTTCATCTACCCTACTTCTCTCCTCTCTACCAAACGTGGCATAAATCTTGTATATAATTGCATTGCATGTTGTTGTTAGGGATAATTTCCTTTGCTGCATTGAGAAAGACTAGAAAAGTCAGAAAACTCACTATGCAAATTATATTTTTAATTTTATATACCTGTGAAAATTGTATGTTAGCCTGACATCTTGAAATATAGCTGTACTGGCTTATTGGATGCATTTTTTGGATATTGTGGACAACCAATTAATGGATCTTGACACATTCAATTTTAGGAAGTCCGCGTACGATATGCTGGATTTGGGAAAGAGCAGGATGAGTGGATGAATGTGAAATTGGGGGTACGGGAGAGATCTATTCCATTAGAACCTTCAGAGTGTCACAAGGTGAAGGATGGAGATCTTGTACTATGTTTCCTGGTAAGGGAACTCTGGTACCTTTTATTCTGCTTCAATTTATCTTCCCAATGTGTTTGTCCAGTAGTCACACGGTTAAAATATTAGCATAACCTCATTAAACTTGTGAAGGCAGTGATTTTTGGTTCATTGATTTGACAATGATTGAATCAGTGATAATTAAATATATTTATTTTTAGAGTACAACTTTGGTCATCCTATTTTGCCAAATCCACAATTTTGGTTCTCCTATTCAAAATAGAGACATTTGGTCTCTTATTCTAGAAAATCCGCAATTTTGGTCCAATCCTCAACTTTGCCTCCATTTATTAATTAAATCATTTCTCACTGGTACTTTTAAATGAATATGTTAGATCCATGGTTCAATTGAAAAAAATAAAAGAAATAAAACGTAAGCAAAATTGTTATTTTCTAAAATAGGAAGACTAAAATTGTATTTAAGTCTTATATTTTATATTGTATGATATATTAAGTAATAAACTAGAGTAAAATCACTAGAAATTAATAGATCATAGATGTCTTGTAAGATAAAAAAAAATAAAGTTGGATAATAACAATTTATGGGTACACCTCATTTGCGAAAGTTTGTAACTTAATATTTCATCTTGTTTCATTGTTTGACTATAAAAGGTTTTTTGGTTGAATAAAAAATAAAAAGCAAGCAGTTTCCACCCCTTTTTTTGGGTCTATTCTCTGCCGATTTTAAGATCTACTGCCGTTTTTCCAAATGAACTGAATGCCTGACCAGATTAATCAGTTTTTTTCACTTGAAATCCATTCTGGTAGTTCTTAATCTATGCATATGGTCAAAATAGGCATTGATTTATTTGGCTTTTGACTAATTTCCTTATTAATTGGAACTCATTAGGGCTTTATTGATTTTTCACAGGAAAAAGAAGATTATGCCCTCTATTGTGATGCTCGAATTGTAAAAATCCAGAGGAAGATACACGATCCAACAGACTGTACGTGCACCTTCATTGTTCAATTCGTCCATGACAACACTGAGGTGATCTTTGATTTCTTTTCTTCCTTATCCCTGAAACGATGACCATGTCATGAGCATTTATGCTATCAATTTTTGCTCCTTTTTTTTGGTCTTTTGTTAGGTAAATTCTTCGATATTAACACTGCTTGATGTTGTTTCATATGCCTATGCCAGGAAGGAGTTTCTTTTAGCAGGATATGCTGTAGGCCTACACAAGAGGAATCTGCTTGCTTCCCAGATCTTGCCCTTGATCCCACCCAAAGTCCCTCCCTAAATTTCCCCCTAAATACCATAGAGTCCTTGTGGGGATAAAAAGAGCCAAGTTTTTTGGTATTCCCCTTTCATACTTTTGGTTAACGTTTTGTGTTTGTTACAATGTAAGATAGTAAGGTTTTGATCTAAAAACGAGCCAGGGAACTTTGAATGGTTTCTTTATTTTGGTTTATTTTATTTATAGAGAAATATTAACATTTCATAAAATGGTTTTTACATCATTTTTATGTTTCCCTTGTCTACACATCATTTATTATGTCATAATAATAAATAAAATAGACACAAAAATTAATATTGTATAGATAATTATACATGTATAACATCTCTATATAGATAGATAAATAAATAGGTACAATATGGAGGATGTTGGATACATAGTACTTGTACCAATACCTGTTCCTAATAAATTTTGCAGCTAAATAACCCGGTCACAACTTACACTCATCGAGTGGATACTTACCCTACCCATCGTGAGTATTTTTTACGAGTACTCACAGGTACTCTCAGGTTTGAGTAGAATTCTTTCATCCCTAAGTTGAAGTAGTTAGTTTATATAATTTGTACTCGTAGGTTACACAGATATTTTATACAATATCTATAATTATTTTTAACAAAATACTTCAAATAAAACTTATTCCTAAAATAAGTAAATCACTTCATTTTATAAATGTAACATCAAATGAAATGACATTTGTTCTATAATGAATTTATAAAATAAATAAATCGAAGTTATTGAGTACTTTTTCTTATGAAAAAGAAAGGTCAAAGCCCATTCTTATGCTGTGTTTAGTTTATAAGTAAGAACTAGAGTAAATAGAAATGAGAGATAATTTGAAAAAAGGAGAAATAAAATAGATATCATATATAATCCGTTAATGATACTGTGTTTGGTAGGAAAAAAATAGGGTGGGTGAGAAGGAAAATTGTGTGGAATCCACACCTCCTACACTATAATTAAAAATCTCTCCTATTTTCATCTTCAGTATTTCCATCTCCTCTGCATGCCTTATTATCATGTATAATCCGTTCTCTCATGTTAGTCGTCTACCAAATTTTGAATGAAATTACGTTGTACCTACGTGATTATTGGACAGTGGACACTGATCCTTAAGTAACGAGGCGATTAAAAAATTAAAAAGGAGCCCCGTGCGTCTGTATAACTTAAACTAATCATTAACATAAAACAAATTGCACACGAATGGCACTTCGGTTATTTTAGTTTGTTTCAGTATAGACATTCATTCTGCTACATACAAAATATTAAAACTTTTGTCATCAAAATTTCTTGGGGCCTGGACTTGAAATATTTCGGCGGATCGTGCTTCTCAGCAGCCACGTTTACGGGGTCAAGAAACTGTGCGTCCGTAGCAAATGGAAGCAATGTAGAGGTTCTTTGCCCACTTCTCCTGTAAAACAAAGTATGATATATATTATCAGAGATCTTATTTAACTGTAAATGTAATAACCAAGAAGCATAAACAACAACAAGTAGTGTAGTATTGCCCACCTTGACATGTGTGCTAGGAAAAGCAGAAGTCCTAAGCGTTTCCTGAGTTTCATCCAAAGGCTTCCTTCTTGGCACACTCAGGACAAAAGCAGCTTGGTCCCAAGTTGCAGCAGTAGCTGTGATTCGATATCCGCAGTCCCAACGCTTGTGAATCCCCTCACTAGGATATAGAAAATCTAGTTCAACCACCTGAAATTCATAAACATGAATGGAGACTCAATATTCATTCTATGAAGTTGCATTATGAACTAAACAATTGACGGATGAAAGTTCAGTCCAATAAATAATAATCACCTGATCCGAAAATCCCGCACCACGAGACATGACAACTCCCCATCTTGACCCTGAGGTGGCCATTGCAGTCACGTAAAAGCCCTCCCTCCACTTTTTGTTAATCCACTTAAAAGGAAATGAATCACTAACTTTGTATGATTGCTGCAAATACTGTGTGCCTGGAGTCCAAGATCATAGTCAGCGGAAAACAAAATTGAAAATTGCCAAACTGACATAGGCGATATATACTTTAAGAGGAACTAACCCTTAGACATTACTACTAGCGAGCTACCGTTTACAGCTCCAGCAATTGCGCTGATATAGTAATTTTTTTCCCAGTGCTCCATGATCCATTCCTTCAGGTAAACCAAAACCAAAAATCCCCAGTTAATACGCATGCCTTGAGATTATATATTAACAGATCCAAGACTACAATCATGTAAGCAGAAATACGAGAATGCTAGCTATATAATCTCTTTTTTTGGGTTAAGTGCTATATACAGTCAGACACTTTCAAATAAATTCTTCATTATTAGGTGAATTATATGTTGGTTGGAAAGTGTGTTGCAAGCGTGTCTTCTAAACAATCCACAAATAGAAAATTAAAAGCAATGGATTGAAATTTACCTTATGGAGAAAGAAGGGTGAGAGTTCATAAACTTGAGCAGTGAAACCTGTCCCTGCATCCATGATTAACGCCCATAGGTTCTGACAAGAAGCAACACTGCTAATATATAAGCCATCCTCATTTCCTTTCTCAATGTGCTGGGATAGCCTTGTATCTGATACATTGTAGTGATATCTACAACAGAAAACACAATCACTCCTAATGCACAACAACTCCCTTAAATTGATAACTTCAAATGAAAAATTCTTAAATCCAAAATAAGTCAAACATACAATACAACAAATACACACAAAAAAGGTTGTAAAACAGATTCCACAAGATGGTATGGTAAGAAGAATCATCCTCTCCACCCTCAAGAATGGGGAAATGAGCAATTACCATCCCTATGGATCAATTTCAAATGCCTGAAATAGAATCATATTAAATACAGAACAAACTTCATGTCACACGGGAGTATACCTTTGTTTCATTGGTCTACGAGCATTGTAAACACTTATCCACTGGGATGCTGGCAAACCAATACGAATCTTCTTTTTGGGCTGTTCATCATCCTCTTCTTCCATCACCAACCGACCTCTCTTGTGACCAATGAGCTTCAGACAAAACAAAATTAGCGATGTCAAGAATCTTTAATACAATCTTTGAACGTATACCAAAAAACACAAGTATAAAGGTATAGCAAAACTGATACCTTTTGTGCCCCTTCTGTATTAATTGGTCTAATATCTGGGTTAGGACCCACAACCCCATCAAATAGAGAAATGTATTTTGCATAATTAGGCTCTTCATCAAACTTTAAGTTTACAACATGTTCAACAAACTGCTTAAAAGGGAGGGGACTAAAGCAGCATAGGGTCTCAGGAGATGTTCCCATTTTCTTCTTGCAAACCAGAAATCCTTTGTTTTCTCCCTAAAAAAATAATGTTAGAGACCAACCTTCTGAACGTAAGAATAAAAGAGTTATTTTAATGTCCAACCTGGAACCCCTGCCATGGAAGGCGACCTCGAAGAAGAAAAATCAGTGTATATGCAAGAGATTCCAAGTCATCCCTCCTGCTTGCAGTTCTCCCTAAATGTGCATGCACACTAGCATAGCGGACTGTGCCCCTGAAAATATTTTCCATACAGGTTAATATCAATACAAAAAACTGCATAAATAGTTGTATCAACATTTTCTACATAATCCGATTTCAATTATAAATACCTGAAAACATCAGGCCTTTGGTCATATTCCACATGCGAGCCTGTTGTACTATCCCTCCACTTAGTAGCTGTAAGCCCAAAATAGCAAAGGAAGTGAGTAAATTGAGTACTGCCAAAATACGAAATATAATTAATAAAAAATCAGTTGACAACTAAATCATACCTAATCCCAGATCTACAAGGAACAATTTTTTCTCATCAGGTGTCCCAGGAGCACCAAGCAGAAAATTTTCAGGCTTCACATCCCCATGCACATACCTGCCATATAATGTAGCCATACATTTTGAGGAACATAATTTCAAGCATGATGACACATCATATATACATTACTAATGCAGTGAAAGTAAAGGTATATATGAAAAATCATATATAGCTTCACAAGAAGTGTCTGGCAAATATGAAATGTTCAATGTCTAAAGGAAATAAATGCAAAAATTTATCAAGAGTTTATGTAATTCATGTATGAAATTAGTGGGTGGTATGAAAATTACCCTCGAGAGTGCATTTTTTCCAATATAGATATTGCTTCAATGGCAATACAAGCAACCATTTCGGTGGTCATGCTGGAATTCAGAAAAACAGATTAGCACAGCAACTGAAAGTCAAAATCAACTACAAAGTATACAATTGTATTCATATCTGACATAATTTCAAGGACTTACTGATGATTGCTATTATTCCAAACGTCCCAGAGGCTAGGTCCCAGCATATCCATAACCTGCACAAAGGAAATATGGAATCATCATTCAAAATAATAGTCATAATAATGAACAAACACTCAAGAATAAGACTCAACAACATACCATGACATAATAGTCACCCTGCCTGCCCTTGTAGTGTACTTGAGGTACACCGTGACTGCCACCGAGAGTGCTGTATAAATAAGAGGGAGACAAGAAAAAGATGAATGGGATAGCCTAAAAATAGAGGAAATAATGGGAAACTATAAAAAGGAGACAGAATAGCACTCACTTGTACACTTGCCACTCATAGGGTGGTCCATAGGTACATCCTTTACTAGTTCTATGCTCGAGTTTTAATGCAACCTGATCAAAACGTGAATTTCTGAAATTAAAAGCTTAAGAATTTAAACATAAGAAATATGACTTCTCATTCAATACTGAAAGGATACACATACCTCTACAGCTCCAGGTCCAGTTCTTTCATTCAAATTTCCACCAGTACGTCGCCCGACGTATACTTGACCAAATCCACCCTTGCCAAGTTTTTTTTCTACTTTATAGGAAGGAGAATTACCTACTTGAATCTGTCAGCATAAGAGAACCAAATTAGGATACAAGTATCACCAAAACAAGTTATCATGCCTAATATGCTTCATAATTTACAGGGTTCAATTAGAGCAACTGAACATTTATAGCAAGGAATTACATTTATTGATATCCACGATTAAAGAGAAATATGAGAAAACTAATAGGACAAACTGTAGAGACTGTGAAGTGATAAACAACTGTGTTTTCAATATGCCTGCTCTTTTTAATTTGTAAAGAGTGACTTTTCAATCTGCTGGTGTTACACAGCAAGCCAAACATGTTTTTTGGTTTGCATCCATAATCTCAATCCAACCTTTACTCTAAAATGGAAAGGCGTGCCACTGGACTGAAAGATCATATTGTACTATTCCTCGTGCAAAAATCATATCTGTAAGGACATGAAATGTTGACTAATTTTAAGTAGTGCCAGCTAAATTTTAGAGTGATAAGTATTAGGTTGGGGCATCATCACAAATATGTAGCATAGACAAACATCATCACAATTATCAACGCACTAAATACTCACTATTCACTTTATACTTGAAATAGGATTGTTTCATAAGTATGGGCATTGCATTAGCAGTGATTTATTTCATAGAAAGACTGGGTGGACATGAGTGCATGTAAAAACAAAACAGACAAGGAACTTTGCCACTATCAGGGTGTTTGTTTCTGTGTCGGGCTTGAATGTTACATGCGTTCTACAGAAGCGATAATATACATTCTGTGTATTTGAAGAAAATTGGCATGATTATGTGTCTATTGGACATGTGTCGAAACACACACTATGTATTAAAAGAAAATCAAAAGCAAATGTTCAAAACAACAACACACCTAAAAAACCTGTTTTTTTTCTTCCAGAAACCAATAAAAGAATAACATGATATTTCTCATTCCCTGACCAAATTACAGACTAGAAAAAAGCAAGGGAAAATAGAAGACTGCTACACTTCACAGAAACCAGCATTGTCAACCATGATTTCCACTTCTACATGTACACTTTTACAAAGCCGAATTACAAAATGTCAAGTCAATTTTCAACAACCGACTCATGAAGTAATGATCATATGCTATCTGTAACCAAGGAGTACAGTTCTAAGGCAGATTTCAGAGCCTGTGCTCCACAAGCAAGGCACACTCAATCACACTCACAATCAAGACTTAACAATTACAAGAGGGAGGCAAACCCGACCACTAATAAACCCTAAACAACGTTTCAATGATCTAACTCCAAAAACTGTCAGTGTCAACCAAACTAAAAATACACATTTCTCAAAGACAATGATTTCCAGATTTTCAAAAAATGTCCGTTACAAACCGAAAGACTATACATTGACCATACCTTCTGAGGAACCTGAGGGGTATTGGCGTCATCTTCACCAGCTGCATTGGCCTTACCATTGCTCCGTCCCCCACTGTCACACCCACCCATCTTTTTCTCCGCAACCTCTTCCCTCTCCGCTCCACCACCCCTAACAACACCTTCCTCCTCCGCGACTCGATTATCTTCTTCCCTCGCCGCAACAGCTACGTTCTCATTTACCACTGCCACCTGCTCCACCTGTTGCTGCTGGTTATTGGTATTGTTGTTGTTGTTGTTACTCTCCGGCACTGCCGCTGCTGCAGCCGCCGCCGCACGCCGCCGACGCGTCCTCGTCGCAATAGCCTCCCCTTCCACCACAGGACTCTGCTGCTGTTTCTGTTGTTGCTGTTTGGGTGCTGCCCGGCCCTTGCGCGCTCCGCTACGCAGTACCGGCATCGTTCATCCTTCGAATCTCATCCCCCTTCGCAAATTTCCGACGAAAGAGAAAGGATATTTGAAAATTCTAGAAACGTTTCGATCAGAGCAGAACGACGACGCCCAAAATTGGCCAAAAAAACCTCGAAGAAGTTCTCGGAAGGAACCGCGCTGGTTTCCGCCGAACAACGAAAACAGAAGAAGGAGAAGGAGCAAGAATGTGACCAAGTGAAAAAGCTTCTACAAACGATCTACACTGTCTAGATTACTAGAATCTGTGTAAAACGAGAGATCGTCGCGGCCGAATTAGGGTTCTAAAAAAAAAACCAAAACGATCACACAGAGAACGAAGAAGCCATGGACAAGGATGAAAGAGAGAGAAAGAAAAATAAAGAGATGAAGAAAACTCGAGTACTTGCTCAGACACAGTACACGAGGTTTTTCTATTTATAATACTGTGAAATTGATATGTAATGATAATTTATTTGATTATTTTCTTTTCTTTTTTGGAAATAAATTGGCTTGGGTTTTCCCAGCCGTCTGATTGGGGAGATTTGACGGTTTGATTTTACTGTAAGAATAATATATTTTTTTATTGAAATTAAAATGTGATTATAGGGTAATTAATTATTTTGAGACGCGGGAAATTACTGAAAAGTGCTCAGACTTTGCAATTGACCTGCGAAGCAAGTTTTGCCTTCCGTGCTGGTGTAGTTGTGGAGGAGCGCTGCAATGCACCGTCGCCCACCATTCTTGTGGTGGGGATGCTGACATCTCTACCATTCATTCTTTGATTGTAGTACGGTCTTGTGGGACCCAAGTCAACTCAACAAGAATCGGATGACTTTGAAGTTTGACCTCGTCATTGGAATTTTCCTTTTTTTTAATAATTAGTAATTAATTAATAATATAATCTAGAAAGGTTGGGAGTTATATTCATAATTTGTTAACATCTTTTGGACTAGTTTGAATTATTTTTGAAATAATAAAGAAAAATAACTTTAAAAAAATTGTATTCGAAAAACATATTACTAACAACGACAGCAAAGTAAAACAAATTATCTGGTATTGGCTAGCTAAAAATGATGGGCTGACCAGCTTATTATGAGCAAGTGAGTCGGTGAATTAGCGGAATGATTTGTCATTTAAAAAAAAATCAAATAATCCAAATTTAATTAAAGAATCTAAAATATTAATAAATTTGCCTAAATAATAATATAAAATTTCTTATTTTTGAATCTAATAATAATGCTTTGTATATTTTGAATATATAAAAAAATGTGTAATTTGAATAACAATAAAAAATGAAATCACATTAGAATGTGTATTTTTTTATCATCACCTTAATGCATATTATCCATTAATTTTATTGATGATTGTGGACGAATTAACTAATCACCTTTAATGGGAGCTTCACTTTCAATCATATTTTTTACAAGACTCAATTTCAAAATCTTGTTTAAGTAAATTAGTCTAAGATTACTTGAGTCAATCTAAAACATTAATAACTTTTCCTAAATTATAATATGAATTTTCTTCAAAATATTGACTTAATAAAATAAATTAATAATTAATAATAACATATGTGTACTTTAAATAACAATAAAAAAATTTAGATAACAAAAAAAATTAACTTAAAAATTTACATACTCAAAAAACATATTACAAATATGTACAACAAAATAAATTAAATCATCTAAAAATAGGATGGGAAAAGTTAATCCACCTACCATTAGTGAATTAACTCTCAAGTAAGTGAACTAACCGTCATTATTTTTATTTTAAAGAACTAACTTCTTACTTCACATTAAATCAAATTTAATTAAAAGACCTAAAATATTAATAATTTTGTGTAAGTTAGACTATAAATGTTCTTATTCGAAGAATTTAATTCAAGAAATAAATTAATAATAATAATTATAATAACTTAAATAAATAAATTGATGTCAACTATTGACTCATTATGTTTATCCATGACAATAAACATTTTCCTTCTCAAAAAGTGAGCTCTTAGGCCATATTACATTGACTAAGTAAATTAATAACATATTAAAGTAATAATAGTCATCTGCTAGCAATTTGTTCATGCAGGTTAATGGGTTGAACCGCCTAATGTCCATTAGCCATTTTTTTTAGTTGATAGGTCGGCCAATCAAGTTTAATCTGTTTTATCATCCTTTAAGTGCAAAGAATAGGAATGATAAATAGCAATACATTTTATGATTAGGCATCAAAATTCATAATATAGGTAGATTAATTATTCAATTTTTTTTTTAAATTAATTATTTAATGGATGAGGATACAAGTATGTGTGATTACTCACAGTATATAGATATTGCGATAAATTTAATATTAAAATTATTAATACTTTTTAATATTAATTATATTAATACAATTTATTCATTAAATAAAATAGGGAAATGAAGGGATTAAATGATGGTGAATAAGGTTCAATTTAATTCTTTTTATTTTAAAAAGTTTTGATTAAGCCATTTATTTTTTTAAAATGAATTTAATTTGATCCCATTTAAAACCAAAATTAGTCCCATTTTTTTGAAAATGTTCAAAGCTTTTGAAAGAAGAATAAAATCAAATTAAATTCATTTTAAAAAATAATAAAGGACCTAATTCAACATTTTAGAAATAAGATAAGAAGAATAGTTTTGACCTAAAAATAAAATAGAAATTAAAACAGTAATTAAATCGTTATTTAATCAAAATCATTTATGTAAATAAGTAAATGTCAATAATTTGACACCTTGTGTGCCCAGGTCACCCAACTCTCATGCGTTTTTTAAATATTAAAAGTTAAAAATAACTTGATGCTAAAAATTAACTCATTTGTTGCACATCTGAAACTTACTTATGATCATGCTCTGCCTTAATCGCGTCCAATCAAATGTGTTCAAGGTAACCTTTGTGATACTCTCTCTCTTCAATTCCAATTATCATATGTCTGTGTTCAAATTCAAGGTTGACGAGATCTAGCTCCTCCTCACTCATCACAATTTGTTCTTTATTCCTCTGTTTTTGTTTTCAATTTTAATTTTGGAGAATACAATTTTGTGATTTTGGTGATCGAAATAACCAAAGTCAATTATGTTTTTTGGTTAGTTGTTATGTTTTGTTTTTTGACAGGGGGTTAGGGGATTTCTGTGTTTGTTTGGATAGTGACTGTTTTTTGCTTTATTGTTGATGTTTGGGTTCTTGGATTAGGGTTTATGTCTTTTGTGGTTGGTATTAAGGGTTTCCGTTCTTTTATTATTTATTTTTGTGATTTTTTTAGAAAAAGGTACAAAAGTATTTACTTCATCTTTTCCTTGAAACCTTAACCTCCTATCTTTTTAATTGCAGAGGAACGTGAACAAAAGTCATTATGCTGCTTTGATAGGAAAATGTATTGCTCTATGCAGTTTTATTTTTATATATTTTTATTCTTTATTGTTATTGTATTTTCTAATTATCTTGTGATGTTTGCGATTTAATTTATTAAATTTTCTTATCATACTAATCACTTTGGTAATGATATTTTATTGTGTGAAACATTTTTTGACCTTTCTCTATTACCAAGGTAATATTAGTGTGACAAATCCATGTTAGAAGATCCATGTTTTGAATTGTGGTAAGGTGTGGTTTGTGTCTTCTTTAACATAAATGCAATGTATGTCCATCCTTCCTTTCTTAAACTATTATAGGATACATTTGTCTTGTTTTTTTCATATGCTAGATAATTTGGTTTCAAATGCCAAAGGATAGTGTTACATTTAGTGTAAACATATGGGATAAGGCTGAGTGGGATTCATGTAGTTTTACTTGGTTTCTTTTTGTAGGATCGGGTTGGTCCCCTTTTGGAATAAGAGGTTTAGCATAGTATGACAAGTATATCAATCAATGTAGTATTTTTACAATTTGAGTACAAAGTTAAATTCACAATGACTTATTTGTATTAGGCTACTCGGTAAATTCAATGACTAGGCAAAGGATATTTGATTTTAAGATAAAGATGCAAAAATTAAAGATTAAGCTATAAAATAAACAATTACAAACCTCACATAATTCTAAGAGACAAAAACACAAAGAGCTAGTATGTAACTAAGGTTTAAGTGTAGAATTAATGAAATGTTGGGGGTTGGCTACACTAAGTTAATAACTCTGGTAATTATAAAGGTTTTCTTTATTCAATTTTAACTCTAGTTCTACCTTAACATGCTATAATGTTTTAATCATGATTTCTCATATGAAAGAGTTTAAGTTGTTTAACCTAATTCATAATCCTTTAACATGTTAAGTTAAACCACTTGGATTCAAAAACCCAGGTTCAATAAGACGAATAAGTGTTATTTCATTCATAGATATAACACCCATTATAAGCTACTTTCGATTCTTAGTTAAAAAATATTTTCCAACAACATTTTAAACTATAAAATAGTCATACATGGGTGATTAGTCCATAAATCAAACAATAACAATAAAATAAGCAATAACACAAAAATCAACATTGAATAAATATAAAGATCAATTATTTGAGAATATGCTTAGTATACCAATTCCCCAGCAATGGATGAACTAGCTTTTCTTTGTCACAAGAGACATCAAAATACAAAACACAATGCAAGAGGAAAAATGAAGAAAAATAGAAAAATGAAATAGGTGACACATGTAGTCACACACAATTCTAGATTGATATCCTTTTTTTCCAATGATAAAAGTGCCTGGAGAATATGTGTTTTTTCTTTTATGCATAAAGACACTCTCTCTTGACAAGGAAAAAATGCTAAGTAAATTATAATTAAATTCATTTTTTCCTTTTTGCAAGGAGGTTTACTCTCTTAGCAGGACAAGCTTATGTGGCTTCTTCGAATACAATCTTGCTTAGCCAATAAGTGTCAGGTGCTCTCATTTGAATCATCTTCCTCGTTGAGCCTCTGGGTCTATTGACTAAGTGAGTAGTCTTTCAATTTGAAACTTTTTTTCCTCTTTCAGGTGCACTAAGACTCTACAAAAACACATAAACTAATAAAATTCCCTAGATCACAAAAGGTACGATAGTTTTCACAAGAAAATGTTTTTTGGTGTAGTGAACAAACCCATTTTGCTTCCTCTATCTACTTTTTCCTCTCTATTTGTTCAATGACCAAGGTCACAACCATGAAGAAAACTCTTTTCAAAACAACAATAAGAACAAGAAGAAGATCAGAAAACACATTTGGTTATGCAAGGAAATGAATTGAATTTGAATCTTGGAATTTGGAGGAGGTAGCTGGTAGTGTCAAATGCAACGAACAACAGGGGGGGTCGGGGGGGGGGGGGTGGGGGGGTGGGGGGAGGGGAGAAAAATAATGAGGAGAGTGGGGGTAAAATTTGGTGTTTTTGTCTTTTAGTGTTTGATAATCCGGAAAAAAGTTGTCTCATAATTTTGGAACTACTAAATGTCACATTATCCATCCATATTTAAACCATATTATGTCTTTCTTGTACAATATGAATATTTGTTTAGAATAGAAGGAAGAAATAAAAAAAATAAAAGAAGTAAAGTAAAAAATATTTGTTTAAAATATAATAATTTATGATTAGATAAATATCTAATTACATTATCAATGTATAGTGTATTTACTCTAAATTTAATAAATTTTGCTAAGTAATTACAATAAGTTTGTTGGATAAATAATTAAATAGAACAAATAATATGATCAATTTTAGAAATATATTCATAAAGTGGAAGGGGGTTGTCAGTTAACTTAGCTACTCCACTCCTCGCATTTATAATATAAACACATGATGACAATTTTCTATAGCAGAGAGTGAGCTAGAAAAAAAGTATGAAACAAAATAAATAATGTAATAAAAATGAGCTTAATTTTTATATACTAATTAAGGGATCTACTTTCGAATATGATGTTTCTTCATATTTATCTTCAATTTATATATTAAGAAAATTATTATATCTGTGTAATGCTTTTGACATTGTTAATCAATCATAATTCATTATATGTGTGAGTTTTAATGCAATTAAGATAAGATTCATTTTTTTAAAATGTGACATTCTATGAAATGATTGATGTTAAAAATTCTTACACTATTAATGAATACTAATTAAGTTGATAAAAAAATTGTAGAAGTTGTGAATGGAAGTAGTAAATTTTTTTTCTGTTGAATCATATAATTTTAAATATGATAATGGTTGGATTTAGACTTTTTAGTAGACTGAAATTGGTGAAATTAATTGTATAAATAATAATTGGAAGTTTGTATCAAAAGCCCGTCTAGCTCAGTTGGTAGAGCGCAAGGCTCTTAACCTTGTGGTCGTGGGTTCGAGCCCCACGGTGGGCGTTTTTTTACATTTAACGACCCTTGGAAATATTTTCACCTATGCTATGTGTCTTAGTAAACAAGAAAAGCCCATGTAACACAGCTAGTCATCTTTCTCTGGGTTGGGTTTCTCATGATCATTGTTGGCCCAGCAATAATTGCAGAAGACTGTTACGCGTTTTTTCCTTCCTTTTTTTTTTGCTGCTAAATGTGTATGATCATATAATTAAGGACCCTGGCTAACTTAAAAGATGCTTTTTTTAGAATAACTTAAAAAGATGCTACTCCCTTCATTCTGCAATTATTGATATTTTAACTTTATTCTTTTATTCTAAAGTTATGGATGTCTTATAAATGTAAAGTCTTATTAAGTATTATTTTTATATGTATTTCTGTTTAACAATTGTTATTTTTTTCTTTCAAATAACTTGTTTTAACCTTCAATAAAATTCTATTTTTGTAGCTTATTTAAAATTTATTTTGATAAAAAAAACCACATTTATATTCATATTAAATAAATATATTTTATATGAAATACAATAATATTTTATATATATTAAATGATTTTTAATCTATGTATGTTCATACTTAAACATCAATAATTTAAAAATGGAAATAATATTCAATAGCTTAGAAACAGTATAAGAAATGTTGAAGAGAGGGAAAGAATTTTTCATTCTCTATACTTTTGATGTTTTTACACTTTCTACTAAAATATTTTTTGAATGGTGCAACTATAACATTCTTAAATGTTTCTACGATTTATTTTAATCTGGGGTAAAAGGCGTAGTAGGGGCTATGAGCCCATAAGAATTAATAAGTTTTTTTTAGGTTACCTTCTCTCATTGAAAACTATTCCATGAGTGTGTTTGATATTCCATTAGTTCTTACACAAAATGCAGCATTTGTTGCTTTGTATTTAGTTCCTTTTGATGTGTTTTGTTATTGTTAACGCACATATACAACTTAAAGACAAACACGTACGAAGTTTATTTTAGGATGCTTAGCCGAATATGTGCATTCTGGAATGAAATAGCTGGCATATGTCAAGGAGATTGTCGATGGAAGACAATCTCTATATAAGTTCAATTCGTTTATTCGTATTCCAGTTTTCCTTTATTTTTCTCCATCAAATATGATTCAGAGATGATTATGCCACTTACCTGGATACGTTGTCTTACTAATGATATCATTTTAAAAAATTCGAGCAATGGTATATATTTTTTCTAATAAATATATGCTGGAAAAAATGTTAGAGTGTAGTGCTGCTTGGGGCTGATTGCCCCAGTCTTTCATTCCCCCCACCCCCCAAATAAAAAAAAAATAGTATTTATTGATATTAAGTCCTTTTTTTATATAGAAATTACAATACTTATCTTTAAAAGTTATTTTAGGAACTACTTTTTAATGAGAATATTTTTATAAGTTTTTCTTTAATAAGAGTGCTTTCATTTTTTCTCCTTGACATCTTGTCACTATCTATCAATACTATCTTAATTTCTAAATTAAATTTAATATTTTTAAAATAATTTATCAATAACTAAAAATAAATTATCACAGTGGTTCAACGATGACGAATAACAAAAGCTTTTGATTTTTAGAGAAACCAACCACAAGATTTTTGAAAAAACCATTGTTAATATAATGACCTACTCTCAACAACACAACTTCCGTTAATTACAAAAATGTTACTGTGCCTCTTTTGAAACGGTTCTGCTAAAACTATTGTTAATCCAACGACGTGAAAAGACTTTTTTTAGTAGTGATAGTATTAAAAAATGTGTTGTATGCTGAGTGACATGCATATGTTTTAAGAAATTAGAACGTTTAACTACGGACACATGGAAAAAAAAAAACTTCATTGCAAATTATAACAAATCATAATGTTATGATCTTATTAATTATTTGATCGATCAAGAGAACTCTATTAATGTTAGAAAATATGTTGATTAGCAAGATAACATATTCTGATCAACATATTTTAGATGAAAGTTTTTGAAAAGATTTTTTTTTAAATTATTATAAAATATTAACAAATATGCTACTATACTAATATATATATATATATATATACCTTTTCAAATTCAAACGTCATATTTAGAATTGACCAACCTATGTATAAAACACCTTCAATTATTAGCTTTTAGAAAGAAAAGAAATAATACTTATTTTAATACCCTTGGTAGTTTAATTGACTTTGATAATCATTAACAATTTAACAATATTTTATGTTCAATTCAATAATATATATAATTATGGAAAAACGTACATGTATTGTCCTTATTACAAGTAGAATACAAAGCAGTACTTTTAGAATATATATATATAAGTTTTTTTTTATATTCGTGAACATATTCTTAGATGATCAAATAAATACAACTCTTGTAAATCTGAGTTTCTGTTTTTAAACATTAGAATTTTTTTTTGTTGTGTCATCTTTTTTTATCTTGTGATAGAGTAACTTTACTAATGTTTAACATTTATTTTTACTTTTCTTTAAACAAAACTTATTATTCATTTTAATTTTTTATATTAAAGATTTTCTTAAAATCTAATATTTTAATCACTTTAAAAATTATATTATTTTTCTGTCTCATAGGATGCTTGCTTATAATTTTTAGTTTCAGTTTTTTTATTATATTCTTTCGTCCCTTAAATCTTATCTGATTAATTATATTATTTTCCTTTTTGTTTAAATTAATTGATAATACTTTTCTTATAATTTTTTAATTGTATTAAATAAAAAATACTCATAGATTTTTGTTAACAAGATTTTAAATCATAGCTAGGTTTAATAAATTGATTTCAATTTCAATATCAAAACAACTAATATTTCAAAATTTTGTTTGTGAATTTTCAATAATTATAAATATCTTGGTAATCCACGTTGATGTGTATAGACACTACTAGAAAATAGACTTTTAACATTGATTATTAAGAATTTTCAACATCAGTTATTAGCTTATGTTAAAACTACCGACGTTGAAAGTCTCAACGTTAACGTCGATTTTTCAAAATTGATATTAAGTAAATTACACAACATTGGTTTTGTATAAAATCAATGTGGTATCATAAAAAAAATGTATGTAGAAGTCCACATCGGTTTTGTATGAAAATCGATGTTGTCAGTCAAAAACAAAATCAGTTATTTGGAAAATGATGTTTTTTTGTATTTTTTTAATTTTCTGTCTATTTTTTTAATTATCCCAATTAACATGTAAATTAAAAAGAAGTTTTGTCCATTATATTTAATTGAATATTTACAATGAATTATAAGAAAAATGAAAGTCAATCCATACCATCATTTGTAACCTAATCTAAATTAACATAATAACTACTCTATCATTCTAAAATCACTTAAACTCCTAGTGTTTGATTTTTTAACTTTCAAATAATATCTTGCACACTGAATACGAATTGCCTTCATTCTTTTCGATTCCAATGGTCTTTGATCAATAAAATACTGTTGTATTATGTAATAAAACATAAGTTAATAAATGAGTCTAAATACTAACAATTATAAAAAATTAAATTAGTTTTGGAGTAAATAATTATTGTTTCCTAGTTATCCTTGAAACCTTCTAGGACTATTGACATCCAATGTGTTACATAGTACTTGCACTAAGTGTTTTTTTTTTTTTGCTTATTATCGGATATTTAGATACTCAAAGTTAACTCAAAAGTAATAAAATTTAATTCGCATTATTCAAAGTTAACTCAAAAGTAATAAAATTTCTTTGCAAAGATAAAAATAATAAATCGCATTAAGATTAGAGATGCATGAAATAGGCTAAACGAATATCAATATATTTCTAGCAATGATTTTATTTAGATACCTTTTCTCAATTCTTTAGAAAATAACAAATTTTCAATGTATTATCCTCTAAACACTATATGGATGGTCAAACCATAACAAACAATTAAGCATAAAAAAAGAGCAATGGAAACATGATTGCATTAAATAGATAATAAGAAAGACTTAAAATATAAGAGTTGACATATAAGGCTCCATAGGCCATTACACATTATTCATGGAAAAAAAAAAATAAAGAGAGGTCGTGCTCCATAAACACGACTTATCCCATTTTATGTATTAAAACCAAATTACACTAATTTGGTAAAAAAAAAATTCAGAAGGACAACTAATCCTGTTGTTCCCTCTGCTTAAAAAAAAACGCTATTGTTCCCTTTGATTATTTTTATTTTTTTCTTACTTGATATTTTTTCTTTTGAAGAATCTTGATTTTTTTAATTTAATTGCTGTTTCTTGGTTGGAGTCTCCTCTAGAACATTAAATCATCATTACGCTAGCCTGTGAACAGTAACATTTTGGGTTGAACCCTAGCTAAACGAAGTTTCAACTAATACAAAAAATTTGAGCACCGAGAAAAACATAGTTGAATCAGCTTTAACAAAGGCGCGCAAATGTATAAAGCATGGCTGCGTTAAGCTTTTAAAAAGTAATGCGGGTGCTTCGTTTTTCGTCATGTGGAATTTTTAGTCACGGTCAACTTCCAAAATTATAATGTCATTTCATGCTTTTTCCCTAATTCTAATAAAGAGAGAGCACGCTAGTAATCACGTTTGAAACAAAACAACTAAGTCAAAAGGCCCCTAAATATATAGAATATCTTTAGAGGTGAATAAGACTATGCTAGCTAGCCACATGGTTAATTAATCATATTGATTAGGTTCTTAACAAACTAGTGACAAATTTCACTTTAATTTCAATGCATGTGAAATGTTTCCTAGTTTCATATTATTTATTAATAAAAAATATCATTTATATAATTTTAATATAATTATTATAAAAATTAATAAATTTATTATACAAATAAGTGCATCGATTATTTTTTTTTTATAAAAAAAGCCAAACCATAGTCTTTTAAATTCTCACATCCCCTATTGAGATGTATTAGCGAAAACCAGTAGCAGTAAAATAAAAGTTTCATCCCCATAAAAAAAAAAGTTTCATGAAATTTCTTTTTTCAAAAATTCATTATCAATTATTGGTATTCTCAACTTCAAGTTTCTAGAAATCATTAAATTGGGCCCAGCCAAACCTTTTTGAACTTTTGAAAAATGTAAAAGCTCATAGATGGAAAGCTAATTAAGACTTACTACGTAATCATTTGAGCACTCCTTAGTTGTGACTAACAATAAAAAACGCAAGGCATGCATAATTATCTCGCAATTTGGACATTCTTTGATTTGATTTATTTGACAAAGCAGATTATTTTTTCCCAAAAGGTCCACTGATCCCCAATAAATCTGTGCATTTGTCACTCGGTCACATAAAATGCCCCTTAATGCAGTGACAATTCATTTGCCTTTATTATTATTATTATTATTATTATTATTATTATTATTAAATAACTATCAACACTAACAACCACATAGCTTGTTTGTAGGTTTGCTTTAATAGCTGATCGAAGTGCACAACTTAATAAAGTTCTAAATCAAGAAGTCATGAAAATACAAATGATTTGGTAGCCTCCTTCAAATTTATGAATAAAAAAAAAGCGTAAATGAAACGTGAATAAGTGAATTGATTATAGACTTTATGAATCTTTCCCTGTTGCCAGCTTTCATAGTGAATAAACTAGTTGAAACAACCTAGCTTGCTAGTTTTGAATTTTCCATCTTTGCCCGCAATAAACAGCGATTAAGGTATCCAGCTTTCATCTTTAGTTATTATTGATCGAAATCAACATTTTAATTTGAACTTTTTCTCCTTTTCTAAAATCAATAATATAATGCATGACAAAATAATGCTCATATTTCTTTATTAATTGGACCTAATAGTCCGACACTGCTCTTTTCAAATCATTAACGTAATTTTTGTTCTACTATACACGTTAATTCTTTCACTGTGATGATCAATATAATTAATCATATGTATTTCAGTCCTTCATCAGAATTATTATTAGTCAAAAGATGACAAGTCTAAAAGTAATTAATGGTCAGAATGTAAAATACAACAATAATTATTTCTGCAACTTTTTGGTCTAAATACAACAATGACTATTTCGATCGTGTCATTTCTGATGATCGTAAATTAAAGAACTTCAATTAATTTAATCTGATCCAGCTGACACACAAATATATAAATAATTTGTTTGAATTGCCGTATACATACATATTATACACGTGCAACCCAGAAGCCTACAAATTTCTCAACCAGTCGCTGAGTATATAAGATGAAAATTAATTTCTTTGATCAGATGATACTATAATATATGATATTTAACACGTTCTTTCTAACTGCTATGGCTTAATTAATTAATCACTACTAAATCAAAGGATTGATTTTAATCCCTTTTATATTATAACTACATGATTTGTATCTTATCTGTTATCACGGCTATATACGGTACAAGTGAAAAGATTGAAATGATTATAATTATTTGGTAACACAGCCAATGTTGTCACTTGTACGTGGGTCTTTCTTTCCATGGAAGCGCTGATATCAAACATTCTTCTATAGCAACCAGCTTAAGTAGCAGAAAAGTGGTATCTTATAAAACTTAAAAAGTCATTAAATGCCAAAAACAAAAGCAAAAGCAAAAGAAGGCAGCAATATTTTGAAGAGGGGGCCAGCTATAGTTTCACTTTGACATTAGTGGAATCATATGAAGACAATGTAGTGGTGGTCTCGCTGTTAAAGCCAATTTAACTTTAAACCAAATCAGGCTCACCAATTACACACACAATCAAATGCATATATGCATGTCTAGGGTAGTCCAAATCTGTAGTCATGATTTTGGCACAAATACACACCACAATAATTTGTCACCAAATGTTGTCATTATACATTTGGAGTGCTACATATACGAAAGGAAAATAATTAATACTAACTTATTGAAAGGCGTATAACAAAGATCCAAAAGAATAATAATGTGTAAGGTAAAGGAGAGGGAAAAAAAAGCTTGATTATAAACAATCTTGCGAGCTTGGATATGCTACACTATCATTTCCAAATGCAAAGATTCAATATATTCTTTGAGTACAAGGGGTTGTACGATCAACAGAATATATATACCTCCATAAGGAAGATTCCATCAATGATTAATCGTCCCCCAGCTTGTTAGGAATAGTGTAATTTATATTAACCATGAAAGATAAACCATGCCCATGTTTAAAGCCATTAGTTAGACTCGTTCGAATTTTAATTATTTTTTCAATTCTTTAAGTTGTTGGAGAATCATTTCCACAGGTTCGAACCAGAAAGGACCATGTTAACATATTTAGGTGAACATGCTGCATACTATATATAAGCTCCTTCAAAAACGTCAACACATAATTTAAAAACAAAATAATTAAAATTGAAGAGAAACAAGGCGTCGAGTTAATTAATTACGTACTAGTTTACTTCATATTTATTGTTCATATATATGTCAGAAACAACCACTAGTAGACTTACAAAATTCCCTGAATGCAACTAAATAACTTGCATCCTGTCCTAATTAGTCCACACAAATTATCATCAAAAGACAAAAATTATCATCAAAGGACAACATCCAAAACTGCTCATTAGGTTAATTACGTTCATAATGATCATAATTAACGTTATGAAGAAATAAATTAATTAAGAAAGTCAAGTCTGCTTCCTCAACTCTTTGTAGAACCTCTTTATGAACTCTTCCGCAGCCTTGTCCACTTGGTTGTCCTTGTCATCCTGGGACTCAACAAGTGGGAACGGAGAGTCCGTCACCCTGATCAACTGCCTCACCATAGGGCTACGTCCGAACCCGGGAAGCGCGGCCGGTGATGCCTCCACGACGGTCTCATTGTTCAGCATCTCCAACACGCCCTTAACTGCATTAACCGTAGCCACGTCGTCGTCGAGGGTGGGCGGCGCGTGAGCGCACGTGAAGAAGGGAATGTGGCGGTGGCGCTTGTTGCTGCTGGCAATGGCCGCGAAGAAGTTGTTTGGAGTGTTGCTGCAGCTGAACTCGTACTCCCTGGCGGCGGAGAAATGGAGGCTGTTGCCGGAGACACCGTGGTTGTGGTGGAACATGAGGTTGGCGATGGCTTTGCCGGGGCGTTTGAGCATCATGTTGTTGAGGTGCATCATTAGCTTCCCCTTAGAGATGCCTTTCCTCAACATGAACAAGGCCACATGTATTATGCTCAATTCTTTCTTTGCTATTACAGGTGTATTGCTTTCCATTTCTATTTGTTTTAGGTTATTTTTTCGAATTTTAGAGAGGGAGAGAGAGAAGATGGAATGGGATGGGTTGAAGAGGAAGAGAGGGCAAGGGGGCATATATATATATATGTGTGTGTGTGTGTGTGTGATAGTAGTGGGAAAAGGAGGGGATGAAAAATGTGTTGGTTTTGCATTTGAATCAACCTACCCTAGAATATAAACTGTGGGTGTGCTTAGCTAGATATTTTTCATTTATTATTATTATTTAGGTTTTACTTTTTATTGTGTAAGTTTTCCTCAACCGACAATTATTGGTGGGAGGTTGCCTTAAGGTAGTGAGTTGAACCACACGTGAGTTTGTGTAGACTTCTCACGTGAGTTTGAAAATTTATAAAATCACTCTCTTTTGTGTGATTAAAACAGAGAGGCGACTAATAGCCTACATATGTGCAGAAACTAAAAGCTGAATTCACATGTAAGGCACAGTACAAATAAAATTTGACACTAATTCAAAAATATGAAACTGATTCGGTAACTGCATTCTATACTTAGCTAAAACTATTAGCTACTTGATCATCTACATCTTGCAAAACATGAACCTAAATTATATCCCCCTTGGTGCTAATGAATGCTATGGATCCTTTTTAATTACCAAATTATAATAGGGATGCGAGGACAACAATCTTAGCCCTTAATTGCTTAGTACAATAGAAAAGAAAGTAAAAGAGAAAGAAGATCGAAGTGAGTGGAAATTACTATTTCCCACTTGTTTGATGTTGAAATTGAAGTAAAAATTTTAAAATTAATGTTGGCTCTCATTGTGCAGGATTTCTCCACAGATACGTGAAAAAAAAGAGAGAAATGAACAGTAGACTTAATGTTTGATTTATTTCTCGTTAGTAAAAATAATTTCTCTCTTTTTTTTTTTATATTTACTAAACAACTTTATTTCAAATATATTTTTTATATATTTTTCATACTATTTCACTTCAACCGAACAACATTAACTTTCACTTTATTTATATTTTATTTCTCTTTTTTTTTTTTACATATTTAATTTCTTTCCATTCCTTCGTTTTCTTTTCTCACAACCAAAATCTAATGTTAATTAATTTGGTCAGCAGACTCGACACAGCTTGGAGTCAGAATACACTTTAAAATCACTCCTTCTTTTTAGAGGATTAAAATCACTCCTTTAATAGACATGTATTCATGCAAATACTTTTTTCTTTTGTACGAATAAATCCATTTAGTATTAAATTATACTTAAACACGTACCTACACGTTCGCTAAGAATTGAATAGCTATATCACGCCATTATTGCATCATTCCTTTTGTTTTGATATTTTATTATTTTAATGTAAGAATTTATTTGTGCTACCAGTTGCTATATCACTACAAAAAATTATAAGGTTTGTCAACCCCTTAATTAAGAGAAAATTACAGTTTAGCTACACACATAATTTCGTCGGGTGTCAGAAAAATGTCATAATTCCATTCTCATTAGGTACGTTCATTCAACGTTTCTAGTTCAGGTTTTCTATTTTGTTGTAATTAGCTGGTTCGTCTACGTGCACTCTAGTTTAGTTCTTTTGGTGTTGTGCTGAATTTTTGTTTGAAATATCTTCAAGAGGGAAAGGAGCGACTAGGGACTAAGGGAGATTCATCGGAGTTCAAGTACCTGATGGAGCCAGTAATAACTCTGATAATAAGTTGCGACTTGTGACGAGTTTGTGATTTATAAGTTGTATTTGTCCATTTGAACTTTTTACGCATATTTAATTTGAATTTAGTTCGTGATAAAAGGTTGTTGTATTTAATTTTAGAAGAATGTATATATTTTGGAGATGTGCGTCTATGAAAGAAATAATTGTATAACATGTCATTTTTTTTATGTTCTAATAATGAAACTCAAACAACAACTTGCTTGTAAACTGCAGACATAAATAAAAAGAAATCTAGCAAAGAAGTGTAAGAGGAAGTTGATTATAGCAAGTGGCAATGATGCTTATATGCTGTTCTTAACCCTTATAAACTCGATTCATCCCTCCGTTGTTTTGGTGCTTCCAAAGTTCCACCAATTAATGCGGTTTAAGTTGCTTTATGAGCTGTGGCTCATCCCCGTGTTTCTCGCCCAAATGAAACTCTAATTCTATCATATAATTTTATAATGAAAAATGTTTGGTGGACACCTAATATATATAGAGTAAAAATAGAAAAAAAAAACATATAAGTTTGCTATAACTTATGATGTAATAAAATGAAACATAAAGAGAAATGAGTAGTGTTGGTGAGATATATAAAATTATGAGTGATTGATGCATTATTATTCTTAAATAAGCTTATGGAAGGATAACATTATTTTAACTAGTTTTTTTAAATCTATAATTTTGGTTCCTTAGATTTTAGTTGTTACATTTTACCCTCTAATCTTATAAATTGGTGACTTTGATTCTCCGGTAGATTATTAACAAATAATTATGGTTAAATTATTAAGTTAATTCTAAATTAATCAAAAATAATTAACAATTAAAAAATTATTAATCCTAATTTGCTATAACGTTGTGTTCATCTTTTTCTCTACAAATATCTCTTCTACCCTCTATGGTAGTACATGACTCCATTCGCAGTACCATCACATTAATGTTAGTAGTCTTTTATTAAAAAATTTTAATAATTAATAACTTTTACTTAATTTATAATTAATTTAATGTCTCTAATAATTACGATTATTAGTTAATAATCTATAAAGGGACTCAAATAAAAAATTTATAAAATTAAAGGATCACATGTTATAATTAAAAATAAAAAACAACATGAATTTAAAAAATTAGAAAGAGTAGAATTATAATTCAACCTATTTTAAATGTTAAACATTCTATTAAATTTACTAATCGTTTAATGAGGTTATCTCCCTACTAATTAAGCAATACATACATGTTACATAAAAAAAATACAAAAATATGGTAAAGACTTCCCTCTTGCGTTTGGTAACTAATAATAATAAACATGGAAGAAAAAACTAGTTAAAACGTGCGATACATATCACAAAGCATTCAGAGCATCAAGTAAACTTTATTCCACTTTATGATTAGTAATATGGTAGAATACATCTCACAAAATTACAAAATAAACATAAAAAAAAAACACTAAACAAAAACATAGAAGAACCCTCTCTCTAGTTAAGGAAATGCAAACAATATCTCAGAAGAAACCACCCTCCAAGAAGGAGTGAAAGGTTACTATATAACCCAAAAAACCTCAGAAGTCAACTTCGGTCTTCTTCGACATAAGGCCACTATTTTATCCCGAAAGACAGCAATGGTAGCATTTGTAAACCAGATGAACAAGAAGCCTGTGGGGTTCTTAATAATTGCAGCAGAATATTTAATCCAAGTCCTAGCTAGTGTAGTCAGCCGATAAAAATTAAGGAAACAGCTAACTAATTAAAGATACAGAATTAAACCATGTTCTTTACACGAGTTAAATTAAGCACTAATACACGAAAAAAGCTTGCATCACTTGTATTGTAGTAAAAAAACCACTATTGTTAATTGGCTATTTTGATATCATTGATCTCTCTTGTGATTGCTGGAATGCAACTTGAGCTACGAGAAATCCCTCCTTTCTTTGCACCTCCTTTGTCCCTAGGGCTAATAGACTTAGCCCTTCTACCATCTAGGGTATTCTTTTTCAGCATCTCTTTCATGGCTTGTGCTTGGAACAGAACCGGGAAAGCCCTACCATATTTGTTGAACTTAACACATGCACTCATGTGTGCACTCACAGCTTCCTCCTTTTTCCCTCCATTTTTCTCCAACTCTTCCTTTACTGCCTCAGCACACAATCCACACACCCACTTCCCGTTGAACTTCTCGCGCACACGGTCAATGTATTCCGGTGTGCACTCCTCGCACATACCACAGCACTCACAATTTGCATTCTCGACCTCGGATATTGCTGGCAGCTTCAAATGATCATCGATCTCTTCTTTTGCCAGCTCGAAAGAGATGTCTGAGACCGTTCGTTTAAGGTTCTCTGATGAAAGCTTTGGTGGCTTTGATGATGTTGGCATGTTGCTTTTCCTAGAGAAAGAGCTTGCCAAAGACTCTCCATGGGGTGCCATATCTTGATCAATAATAAGAAGGATATATATATGTGTTAGAACTAACTTGGTTCTTGCAAAACGGGGTTTGAGTTAATTATTAAGAGTGTTGGAAACAGCAATAATACACTATACGGAAAGACTTGAAGAAGGAAGGAGCAATGCTATTTATAATAGTTCTACTTGGTTTGGTGAATCTATTAGCGTTGTGAATTTGGGTGGATATAAGAGACTCATGTGTCAGTTTTCCATAGTCGTGAACTTGGTAGATTTTTCACGAAAGAGTAAATGAGAAAGCAATGGCTTGTGTAGCTTTAATTTCGAAATTTTGAAATAAATGTGAATCTCATTAATCTGAAAGATCTGTGTCCTTTTGTTGTTATCTATATATTACTTACTTGTGTACTTCCGTGCTTGGTAGTTGTGTTTCCCAAAAAAAAGAAGAAGAGGTTAAGACACATACTGCATGCATGTTTTCTTTTTAGAGAAAGAGATAGGAAAATAATTAACCTCCACCCCATTTTTGGGTGGAAGAGATATCATGTTGATTTAATAAAATTATATAGGAATTTATATAATACTTCTTTTTTGTCAATTTCTTTCCCCTTTCTAGTAATTTCATAATAAGGTATTTACATGTACTATCCACGCATAGAGGGAGTAAGAGATAAATATAGAAGATGCACTTAACTTACACCAATGTGAATTACATTTCCTTTATACTATTCAGTAACTTTTATTGGATAGTTTCATCTCAAAATTAATCATTGGATTATATACACAGTTTTAATTAGATTATTCCAAAAAATATTTGAAACTATTTATTTATATGTATAGAAAAATTAACATAATATATACTTTTAAATGACACAATTAATATTTTTTTTATAAAAAATAAATTTGTAATCCAATGTTGAATAATTTTGCTCCTATTTTAAGCGATTTATTTGTGAGTATATAATCTAGTAATATATATTTATTCATATTTTAAAAAACGTACATTTCGTATTTCAAAATAAAGCAATGTGGTTAATTTAATTTTAAAATTGTAGAAATTTTATAAATTAACCATTTTATGAGAGTTTAAATCTAATGGTGTTAAATTCATATATTTTACTTTTTTTGTTAAAAATTTGTTGAAGGTGACACATGCTATCAATTGATCCATGAATAAATCTTAGACATTCGCTATGCTTAAAAACATTTTATGGATCGAATATATATGGTGAATTTAACAAATTTATATGTTATTGTCATATTTATCATACATATTAAACTTTAGATAAATTAAGCATTCATATATAATTTTGCAATTAATATTTGTTTATATTTTAGTGAAGTTGGTAAATCATTAACCAATTTAATTTTAAATTTATGAATGTGTAGAATTTTTCCCTATTTATTTTTGTGTTAGAAATCTGTTCTCACGTTTTCAATGAAAAACACTCGTTTCAATGCATCCTAATTATGTTTAAAAATTAAAATAAATTTTACATACCTTTAAAACAAACAAACCCTACCCTACTAAATAATATTGAGAAGATTTAACTAAAATTTAATATTAATAAAAAACTGTTTAAAAAATAATTTAATTATACCTAGTTACTCCTCAATATATATATATATATATATATATATATATATATATATATATATATATATATATATATATATATATATATATATATTATAGTGTAGAAAAATAAAAGGTTTTTAAAATTATAATTTCTACCGTCCAGCATGACCAATAATATTCACGTACACACTTTATCTACGGTCTACACTATTTCTTTTTTCACAGCTCATTTTACCTTATGCATACTTGCTTGTATGATTGGTTCTAACTCTTACCCTAATATAAGTTTCTCTTTCCTCTTTCTTTATTATAAAAAGGTCGGATGTAACATGGGAGGGTAACATAAAGAAATAATATATATATATATATATATATATATATATATATTGGTCATTCGTTAGGTTAAAAGTTCAAAATTGAATACTGATGTCATGTAATTGGTTTGAGTCAATGAATCTTAAAAGTTAAGTTTGACATAATCATAACAAAATCGTAATTTTCATGTTCGGTTTACATACGAATGTGACAAACTATATACACAATGTTTTTTTTTTGTGTGGAGAAACTCCCCCTTTGGTTAGAATGATAATTAGGTATCGGTATATTCATTCATAATTCATGGTAGTGTATAAGTTTCTTTTCATTTCTAAAAAGTTCTTCCTTTTTTAGCAATCGATGAGATGTGGTCCAATACCTAGTGAGCACCAATACAACTTGTGGGGTATTCACATGCTAGCACAGTGAAACCATATGTATATACTTTGCTTCGGCTTTCTTCTTTTGGGGTAAAGTTATATACTCGAAAAAGAAGGAAAGGAACGAGCTAGATATTCGAGACCTTTCCTCCACATACATGAACTTTCATTTCACGAGTGAACCACAAAAAAGGTAGAAGGAAAGTAGTTGAAGTTTGTTGCATGAAAGGTAGTGATTAATTAAAGTTGAAGCTTCTCTCATACGAGTACCTCTTGTTATAAAGGATATATACTGAATTGCGGTAAGGATCTGCAAATAAAGAGGATAAAGATATTAACGTATACATCTGGCAGTGCTAAAGCAATGAATATGTATTATATAAAAATATAAAAAAAAACATTGATTATGTGAATCACATTAAGCCTAAGTGTAATTAATACACGTGACGAAGAGAATCATGCATCCACACATTAATAATAATAATAATAATAATAATAATAATAATAATAATAATATATTATTATTATTATAACTTAAAGTCTTAAACTTCTGGAGTAGATAATTAATTCTACTTAAAAGACGAGAACATTAAATTTATGTCAATCCATTATGTTATTTCTTTTATTTTTAAACATTATCAAAATAGAGAATATATCTATTAGAAATGAAAAATTATCTACTCTATCTTTTCTTTCTAAAATTTAACTTCCAATGACACCCTTAAGAAACAAAAGGTAAATACATGAGTTTTGGCCAAGAGGAACAGGTGTAGTTTAATAACGTCTCATTTTATATTTTACGTAATAATAATAAAAAGCAAAGTTTTGATTTCGGGGAAATGATGAGTGCTTTTCCTTTTCCACGGCTCAGGTGCTGTGAGGCATATCATTTTCATTTTTCATCTCTATATAGTATATAAGTCCACGCAGCAGTAAATCTCATCGTTAATACGAGATGTTGACTCAATGACATTCATAATTTCGAAGCTCAATTACCCCCGACATGTAACTAAAACTCATTAAGAAATTAAAAGAAAAAAATATTGTAAAAATCATATAACGTAAAAGAAATCATGTCCTGCGTAATTTATCGCATTTCAACACCAACAAAAAAAATACTTTAAACTCGATCCTTAAACAATACTCTTAGACACCTGATTAAAATTTATCTTTATAATATATATATATATATATATATATATATATATATATATACACACTGTATTCAGAGTACAATTTTTTATAACCTGATGCTACACCAGAAAGTATTGATTTCCCTTGTCCTGGACCACTTCTCTTGAGCTTAAAGATCTACCATCGTTGACACGCAAGGTGCATAAAGCACAGATTAATGCACGACTCTATCCTACGAGTATGTTTGATTTAGATGAAAAAAATAAGATAGATGAATAAAAGAAAAATAATTAAAAAAAAGAAATAGAGTAAAAATAAAGTGATACGTTTGTGTTGTTTAACTTAAGAAAAATATTAGAAATAATATTGTCAGAAAAATTATTTGTCTAGAAAATCGTTTTTTCCCCCTTAAAAATCGATTTTCGTATAACAAGAAAGATGGAAATTTTAAACTATAAGCCCACCATCAGTAACTTTATTCTCTCATACCAAACTTCACCACGTCATTTCCATCTTCTGACTTTTATTTCTCTGGCCAACCAATCACAGCCTACAAGATGCATCAGTCTTGCATTTAGATTTATTCATCTCTGTCCATCCAAGTTATATTCTCCTGAAACGAAAAGGACCTGACAGGAACTGCCTCACATCCAATCATCTTTCTATGAAACAAAATGTAGTAGTAAACAAGCCAAACTTCTCAAAAGAAAGGCCAACTTGTTAATCAACACAACCATTCGTGTGCTTAAGTTAATATTGTTACTTTACCGCTTTGTTTGATTGTGAGAACCCAGTTTATTTGATAATTGTAAATTATGCACATAGCCCAACAATATAGAAAGAAAGAAATCATCCCATTGTCACATGACATATGATATGACTACACTTTGGAAATTAGGGTTGATCGACCAATTTTCCTTCTCATAAGGGCATCATAAAACAAGTTTATCCCACATAAGAAGCTGCAACACTTCTTAATAATGCATAAATATTAGCTGGATGTTGAATAAGGAAACAAGTTACATAGACTAAGAAATAAATAGTCATTTAATGTGCAATCCAAGTATTTAGTGCAAATACAGTAAAACATCAACCAACAAAGCACGAGTGTCTTGGAGTAAATCCTTATCTTACACTAAGATACAATAAGCCCAAGTGTACTCAGAACAAGATGTCAAACAAAAGACCAGTTCACAAACATAAAGCAAATACAATGAGCATTCTCTTCTTCATTCAGCACCTTCCAAGCAACAACTCTTTCGTACGAGACAGGTCGCCCCATGCTTGAAAGACAAATACCACCTTGAAGACATGCAAAACCCTACCAAAAGAGGAGAAATTAATAGAAAGCATCAGTTTTGTGGACAGCATACCCCAATTCAGAGGGGGAAAAAAGAGCAAGTTCAGCCTCTGCAAAAATAATTTATCACATGAAGCATAATCCAAGATGCAGAATAATTATAGAACACATACAAGAAATGTGCATGCCATACAAATAGTTAAAAAAAAACATTAAATAGCAAGCCTTATGGAAGTGGAATACATGCTTTATTACAAAAACAAAAATAAAAATAAAGTAGACCTGTTGTATAATCTGTGGAAACTCTGAAAAGAGAATTTTTCGTCCATGATCATCAAATATTTTCTCTAAAGTTATATCTTGTAATGCAACTAGGGTGGTCTCTAGCATGTCAAGCCCGGCCTGGTTCGAGAAAGTGAACACTGGCAATGCCTGCATAAACAAAAGTTAAAAAGAATGTGCCCTCGAACCAGATAGAATACCATGATTAGAGTTGAAACTGTTTTCAAGCCATTTCCACTGTTAGAACAAAATTAGACAGTACAGAATAACATGTCATCCATGTTGGGTTATACAACTTATATGCACTGTAGTTGGAAGAGGAATAAATAATAGACTTGAAACGCTGACAAGTGACCAGTAAAGCTCTTTGCAGAATACTACCCAGAAATGGGTCTATAGTTGAGGTTGGGGGAAATTTTTCTTGGACCAGGTCAGGGCAAATTTAACTTAGGCCAGCATAATACAAATTCATCTCACATATTTTACTAGGCTACTACTCAGGCTATATAGCCCATGTTGATACAATGATACCCTCTATTTCAGAGTAAAACCTTTATGAGTTAGAGAATTTGAATTGCATTATGGACAGAGCACAAAATAGATATATATTTTTTTATAAGCACGAAATAGATACATGCGCTATGAAATTGAATTAAATTTCAAGCATACCTTTAGAGTGCAGCACAATATTGCATCAGAGTGATGCCACAAGGACTTGAGCAAAGATTCATTCCCCTCGTTATTAGATTTAAGTAGCTCCACACCCAAGTAGCACCTAAAAAACTAAATAGTCAGACAATAGCTGATTTTAAAATATCAGTTTCGGCAACCTATCCATGACATTGAAAAAGAGGAGGTACAGAACAATTACAGTAACTTCAGAGTTCTCAGCTGGAACTTACAAACTAGAAGTAATAAGTAATTGCACAAAACTGAACTGCTAATACCTCCATAAAACCACAAAACTGAATTTGCTAGCACTTGAGTCAACTTTTTTGAGCTTCTCTTCACTTTAAAGGTAAAACTCCTTCAGTTCGCTTTCTATTGCAGGTCTGTTTTTTTTTTTTTCTCTAATATATATATATATATATATATATATATATATATATATATATATATTCAAGAGCTTAAGAAATTGTTTGGGCTAAGTTTTCCTTTTAAGGAGAAGAGAAGCCCAAAAAGGCAGAATTGATCACTACATTAGAAAATAAACCCTATGCTCCATTATAGCTTGAACCAAAGCAACAATGGATTTTATTAACAGCATTTTAAAAAAATATAAAAATAGGGAGGGAAATTCTGGTTCACAAATTTGTGAGTACTGTGAGTTCATGAAAGACGAAAAAAATGTCAATCTAATTCATATGCAGGTCTTGAATTTTAGATCGAAGTCTCTCGATTAATCCTTGTCAGAGTATTTGATGAATGATGACACAAGATTTTACAATTTATGAGTATTTGCATCACTTCCAGTGCCAGCCAGTTAGAAACTTAGAAGTAATAAACTACTTCAAAACTTGGTGCCATGCTGCCCATGCATCTTAAAGAACTCAGCATCTGCGCTGGTAAGATTATTCTATGCAAATATGCAAACATAAAGGAGGTGGGATTTGTTTAGAAGACAAGAACTGACAATCAGGAAAGAGGAAATTTCACTCTGCATGCAACTCACCAAACCTATCATTAAGTTAGTTTCTTTATTTAATGAGAGCATATTAATTTTGGCTCTCTTATAAAAATCAAGAATAACAATGCTATCAGCCTATCGCACAGGGTAAAATGCATTGCATGATCCTCAACCTCAGTATGCAAAGACAGTAAATTTGACAAACCTATAACTGTTGCAGATCCAATGAGCAAGGGTTTGTGCTTCAGGAGTACCCAATGGTGACCTAAGCCCTGCATGTGAACTCAAATGAGAAGGAGAAAGTGCTAATGCTACCCTTTGGACTGATGATATAATGCTCCGAACATATTGGCGTGCCATAGATGTTACATGCTCTTGCATATGGCTTTCAAATGCAAATTCAAATGCTATTGTCATCACAGATCTCATACAGCTGGAATTTCCAGCAGATCCATTTGAAGCTCGGTTTCCACTGGGACCAACGTCAAGGGAAGATGCAAGGTCAAGTGTACGATTGGGGCTGGAAGCTTCCTGTGAAAATTGCATAGTAATAATTAAAAGATTCTTGTCGGAAAAAATAAAATAAGCTGGTTCAACAACGTATGAGTATGACGCAAACCTTTCCAGATTCAAGAGGAATGATGCGAAATCCAGAAGGTAGAAGGGGGGCATCATCAGCAAACGAAGCATCAATTGGAGCAGATATAAGTTCAGCACAGGTGCCAACAGCATTCTCATCCATTCCACTGCAGAGCTACCAAAACAACAAATGAATTATAAGAAAGAAAATCACAAAGGTGTCCCAGAAACCATTAGAATGTTATGAACAGAAGGTTCCCCATTCTAACAGCAAGAGTCCAACGAATAATGAAGTAAACTAGCAAGCTATGCATTCAAGAGCCTTGAGGATATAATATTTTTTCCCTCATCATAAATAAAAGAAAGAAGAAAGTGAGCACAATGAATTCTGATAAGTATTTCAAGTTTCCAAGCATATTTTTTATCAAGAGTATAAGTTTTTCAAGATAAACTCCTTAACTAGTTCAAAACATAGAGATAGGACAAAAAAATAAAAATGCCAAGACCTGAACCAAATTTCACATAAGTGTTATGACTAAGTGTATCAAAACATGCTTTTACATATTAGTGCTACATACATAAATCAGAATAAGGAAACTGGGTAAGTGGCCTCTATGAAAAAATGAAGCAAAGAGCAGGCAACAAGAGGGAAAAAATAACTTACTTGCAAAAGAAACATTTCTCTGGGCATTATTGTGTCTTCAGGAGAATGAGCTATTCCTTCCAATTTAATGACTTCCAAAAACTAACACAAAGAAGATAGAAATTAGTAAATGTCGAATTGCAAAATTATTACTACATTTATTGCATAGTTAGTTCCAATTTATCACCTCCTCATGCTCAATTGTGTGTGCTAGGGGGAGTATAACTTGACCGCCAAAGTTTCCAACACAGGATCCTGATAGGCTGCAAGGGCCAACTTTAATAGCAGCAGCTGTGTAAGCATCCATATTGTTGTCTGCCCATTCTGATCTATGCTCCCGCAGGAATCTTAGGAGAATGGCAGGGGGCACATTCTGGACAAGAGAAATGGCACATGGCAACAGTTACATATCAGGAAATAATATAAACAATTGGATATCTGCAACTGAAATCGTATTTCAGTTTGACAAATTCTCTAGGAGATGCTTTGTTTTAGGAGAACAGTAGGACAAGCAAAGGGCATTAATAATAATAATATCACAAATAGATCATTGTTAGGATCTAAGTGCAAGGTATGAACTTGAGTCCCACACTGGAAGTATGGGATTCTAGTATGGGGTTTATATATAAGGCCTTGGGCTCTCCAACTACACCAGCTAGCTTTTGCCATGTGGTTCTCCCAAGGTTCTTATCAGGCATGTTCATCAATAATTGATAATTGACTGGGAAGGTTGATTACTTGATCAAACAAGTCCTTATCCCATCTGAGCAATATTTTATTAACTAGGCATTCAGTGATCACCACTCACTATTAGTGAAAATTTGGATCACCACTCACTATTAGTGAAAATTTGGATCACCACTCACTATTAGTGAAAATTTGGATCACCACTCAACTACTAATGCAAAGAAAAGACAATGCAGTAAACATTATGTACTTGATATTTACAATATAATAATATGAGCTTGACCTGTGTCCTTGTACAAAAATTGTGTGCAGCAACAAAATAAACATATTTGATTATCCAAAATTTTATTTTATTTTATAAATATAAAGGAAATTCATTGAAATTTCTTAGGATCCTGACCTGTAATAGCATGGATGCTTTGGCACATAGCACTGCATTACTGACAGACGGAAATCCATTGGCAAAGGAAAGATTCAGACCCATTAACTTGTCAGGGGATGAATTCACTAGAATAGTAACATCATCTACACCATCATTGCTAATTGTTGTCCATCCCTCATCGGTAAATCCATTGAGTGCCTCATTGAAACCCCTGGCATAACATAAAATAGAAGTGAGATTCAAAATTTATTTGCAAAAAATTTGAACAAAATCACACTCCTGTAGTAGAATATATTAACCGGCTCAATCTTTGGCTAAGAGCTCGTAGTGCCGCTGGTCGTCTACCCCACCCAGTGACATTGGACTGAGAAACTTCATGTGAAATCTGCCTTAGATGACGTAGGGCCTACGTGGAAAAGAAAAAAGACTTAAACATGCCATAGTCCTTTTAAATCAGTTAAATATAACAATATGAAGAAGCTTCAGATGAAAAGCTTGACTGCCTTCACCAAACACTCAGCTGGTTCAATTATAAATACACATAACTGTAGCTTACAAGAGAAGCACAAAGAAGTGCAATGAATATACCTAGCCTACTGCCAACTAATCAACACAGTAGATAATACACCAAAAGTCAAAAACAGAACAGTAGCTGGTACAATAGATATAGAAGGTAACCTATTTTTCTAACATTAAACAGGGACAATAATTAACCAATACTATTGTTACTATAAAATTAAATATTAAAATCATATAGACATATACAGGGACTAAAAGAAACACATGCAGTTGTATCATCAGGAAAGAGACATACTGCCATAGTTGTCTTCTGAGCCAGTACTGTTGATGATTCGTACAGTGGGCGTAGCACTTCTGGCACACTCCATGGCTAACAATAGTATAAACATGGTCAATTTTGAGTTAAATACAAAACAAATATATATATATATATATATATATATATATATATATATATATATGTGTGTGTGTGTGTGTGTGTGTGTGTGTGTGTGTTGATGCAACAATTCAAATTAATGTACCTCTAAATCCATATGATCAACAATGTGGATGATGGAACCACCTCCTTCACAAGGTCTGATCAGGTACCCACTAGGCAGCATCTCTGCCCTAACAAAATGCTGCACAGGAGGCATGCTTGGACCATTTTGAGTATTTTTAAGAGACCTCTCACAGATCTAAGGCACACATTAAGAATGATTTAGACACATATGCATAGAAGGAGAACTTAACAGTGGGACTAGGACATTGCACAGGTGAGATTTATTATTAACTACAATATCTAATCAAATACAAATTTTTGGATAAGAATTTTTAGTCATTTACCACTAGGCTAATAATTTTTAGTCATTTACCACTAGGCTTCCATCTTCTAAAACAGAAGTGTAGCGCAACAACCAGAAGTCACGAGCAGGAGCCAATGTGGTTGGTGCATATAGCTGATCATCAATGGCAACAAGTAAGCATACAAATAAGTGATTTGGTTCCAATTCATTAAGATAAAAGTCTTCATCCAAGCACTATAATTTTTTACTTTACCTGCATATAAAGCAGCTCAATGGTTCCACCATTTGCTGTGGGCAGAACATTGAGAACATCAACAGCTCGGCAATCACGAAACCACAAAGGCCGATCTTTGAGGATTTCTGCAACCTGGAAAGAGTATGTTTGATCATGCGAATGATAAACTCAAGCCAAACCATCAGTAAATATAAATAATAGTTCGATCACTTACCCTAGTGGGTTCTAGTCCCACTAGACCACAGGCTCTAGCTGCCACACCAGTGCAACCATGAGAAATAGCAACGATTCCAATGGAATCCGGACCAGGCTGAGCACATTCAACAAGAATTAGTGAAGACGCGTGATTTTATAAATGTTTATAGAAACATGTATGCCACTAATTTATTCGAAAGGATGGAAATCATTGAGAAAGAAGATTATCAGAACATGGGTGGTAAGTTATTCAACGATGACAATTTTACAATTCCTTTACCATTCTGTTTATGGTTTATCCCTATTAAATAAGTGAAGAATAAAATAATTAATTGGTCAACCAAAGAAAAGAGTTACTGGGATACCTTCATTCCAGGCATTTGGACCCACTCAACAGCAGTCCCAGTAGCCTTAGAAAGAAATTCTGCTAAAGTCTCTTCTGCAATGGACAAAAGCCTGGGAAAAAGAATAAGACATAATTCCATAAGCCATTAATACACAACCAAGTTGTCTCAGACCACAGTGAAAGAATGGGAGCCAATAATGATAGTCCCACTAACCCTGCAGGACTTGCATCCCGTGGGGGATGTTGAGTTGTCAAATTGTGCTGACCACTCGTCACAACTGATTCACAGTTTGTGTCTTTGGTTGCCTGCGTTGTCTGCAAATAAAAGCACCATTCTAACTCAAATTCTAAAGCATTCACATATATATATATATATATATATACATAAAAGGGCAGACGAAAAATTAAGCGCACAATTTGCTAAAACTACAGAAATAAATATTCAAATTTGGGATCTTTTAAATTGGGCCTCATTAATAACAAAATTACAAAATCCAATAACAAACAAAAATCTTACAATCTGGGTGTGTTGACGAAAATAGCCATTTTCATAGACGAGTTGAGAGACCTGCTTCTGCAACCTATCATTCTCCTCCATGAGCAACTTGTTCATGGCAGTCAACTTCCTATTTACAGCTTGCAGCCGCGACGACTCCTTCCTCTGCTTCTCTCTACATCTGAACAACTCACAAAAACAAAACAAAAAAGTTACCTCAACTCAACATAACAAGTAACAACATAAAAAATTTAAAAAGTAAAGTAATTGTAAAAACGGTAACTTTAGTTTAGGGTAGGTACCTTCTGTTCTGGAACCAAACCTTGATTTGTTTGGGCTCAATGTTGGAGAGAATAGGGCACTCGCGAATGAGCTGCTGGCGGCGAATGGAACTAGGTTTGGGGCAATCGTGATAGAGCCTTTCTAGGGCTTCAACCTGCTCAGGCGTGTAACGGACATACTTCCCGTTATCCATTCCGATTCCGTTTCTGCTACCATCCTTGCAGGACATTATTTCCACATCCAAAATCAAACCTTGAAAAGAACCAACTACCAAGTACCTTCTTCTACTTCTAGTTTCGCTTTCTAGCTCACGTGATGAATCTCGTGCAACGATCTGCTCCGCCGGATCACCGATCTCCGTGCATGGGGTTACGCGAATATGAATCGACTCTGCTTGATCTGCGAAGCATCGTTTCAAGACATGGATGGATGGATGGATGGATGTGTGAAGTGAAATTGGCAGAAGAGAATCTTTGGCACTGTGAAAGTGTGAATTGTTTTTTGCTTTTCTAGAAAGACGAAGACGTGGGAGAGAGGAAATGGGGAAAGTGGAAACCCTAGCTAGCTCAGGAGTGGTGCGCTGTTTTCAGCCTTTCTTTCTTTTGCTCACTGTTTTCATTGTTGCTTGCTTCCTCACTCTGTACCCAAATCCGGCACTGTTATTTTTTTTTTTATAAAAAAAAATGAAAATTCATAATTGAACTTCACGAGACAACAGACAGTTTGGACCAATAGACCGAATTACCCTTCTCCAGCGGCGCCACTTTTCATTTATTTAACCACTTACTACCTGCATATAAATAACTACATAATGCATTTATTCTTCATGTTTTACATCGTACTTTTGTCTCTTGTCCTACATTATGTTTGTGAAATTTTTTATTCAGTCATTTATTTATTTCTTTAAAGAAATATAGTATTAGATTTCATTGCATAAAAATAATTGTACATCAGCAAAGAAAAGAAAGTCCACCTAATATGGTCCTTCTTCATCCCTGAATTCTTTTCTGAAAATCATAAGCTAAATTTGCTAACTTACTATATTTCCCGCCCTCTTTATAAACACAATATCAAAACTTGAGAGTTACTCACTCAACACTCTACAATCGTCCAAAATGTTGTGAAAATAAGATATAGGATCAGTCCTCTTTCCCTGCCATTGTTGACATATCTGTAAGCAATATGTCTCAATTATAATATTAGTAAAAGAAAGACGTATAGTTGTTTGAATAGCTCGTCTCATAGATAGAGCCTCAACTAGTTTAGGAGATGGTAGTTTTGATTGATGTTAGTAGCTTTTGCTAACGTGTTTCCTTGAAAATCTCTCTTCGCATTAAACCGAGACTTGCACTCGTACCTTGCTTTACAACAAAATCAATATTAATTTTAAAAACATCTCACTTGATTAAGGAGGAGTCCACACCTTTGGATAGGAGCAGTGGATCCAAACTAAAAAAAAATCTAAATCAATTGATTTGGTTTGAATTACCGGATTTGTCAAGTTATCCCTTTCCGATAATCCATTTATCTCTTTGAGCCAAACAGACCAAAGAATACTAAAAATGTGCTTCATGAACTCGTCATCATGTAGCCGGAAGCAGTCTACAAGCCATTGTTTAAATGAGTCGTGGTGAGCACTCATCAGTCTACCACTGACTGGACTGACAAACCAGGTTGATTGCACTTCCTTACATAGAAAGAGTACATACATGTTCCATCTACTCAAAGTCCTCCCCACAACAAGGACACATAGGATCAATATCCATCATCTTTCTTTGAAGATTACCCCTCACAGGCACAATATTCCTACATAATACTCTCCAAATAACATTATAGCATTTGGGAACTACTTGGACCTTCCATATTAATTTTCTGTCACAACGAGTCAATATTAGCTCTAGATGAAGCTTTTGTCCCCTATTATCTTTTGAAGAGCTTGGTGATACCTTGATTTCACATAGTACAAGCCATCATTTCTATGTTTTCAAGTGAGTTGGTCTATAGATGGGTTGATCCTCAGAGGAATATCTATAATATTTGCAGCAATAGATTGTGGGAATAAATTTTAGATTTTATGTTCATCCCATGATCGAGGTTCATTGTGAATGAGTTCAAAAACTTTGAGATTTAGGTCAACCTCATCAGGTATCTGAATACCAACTTTATTGTTCCATGTTCTTGTAACCCATTTGTCATGTCACACCCTTATATAAAACCTCATTTCCCACCTTCCATAGTGTGCCCATCTAGATCAATATCCTTAGTTAAGTGAATACTTGTCCGTGTAAAACTTGCCCAGAGTCCATGTTTTGCCTCCATAGCTCTTGAGTAAGGAAGATACTTTGCTTTTAAAACTTGGGTCATTAGAGAGTTGTTGCAATTGGCCAATCTCTAGAGTTGCTTAACCAAAAGAACTCTATTGAATGCTTCTCTATTTCTGAAGCTTAGTCCCCCTCTCTTTTTGGATGTTTGACAATTTCTCCCAGCCAATAAATCTTCTTTTCTCTTGAGTATTCTCACTCCAGTGAAATCTTGTTGTGAGGCTCTCAATCTAATTGCAAATAGCATTAGGAAGCTTAAAGCACCCCATAACATAAGAGAGAATATGACTTTTACAACATACTTTATCAAAATCTCCCTTTCAGCTTAGGATCAAACCATCTCCTTTCACCCTTTTACCTTCTTCCATACCTTCTCTCAAACAGATCGGAAAACCTAAGTTTTGGACCTACCAATAATAATAGTATAAGGTTAATCTTTGTTTTATTTCCATAACCAATTCAATTATTACTGTATGTGTTAATTACTTCTTTTATTTCTTTTTATCAATTTGTGTAAGAAGCAACACATAAATTTTTAAAAATATAATTAATGTATTTATTTATATTAAAATTATTTATTATTTTAATATGAATTCATTATTACATTTTTATTTGTGACAAGTCTATAAAATATTTAAGAGAAATAAAATAGCAAACTAGTAATTAATATTATCTTAAAATTTTAAATAAATATAACTAAAACATTCTTTCAAAAAATGAATAAATAAAATGATGCATACTTATTTTTAAATTTTATCACTCACTTTTTTATTTAAAAAATATACTTTATCTAAAAGAAATAAATAATTCGTTCTCCTTTTATATTATTCACATATATTATCCATTTTATGACAATCTAAATAAAATTCTACTGAACTGTGTATACGGATAGATAATAAATTGCAAAAAAAAAAAACATGTCTCTATAATTTCTTATTTTAAAGCTTGCAAACCAAACTCACATGAAAGAAAGTACTCAACCCAAGTTTCTTGTTTCTCCGTATTATATCATCTCCACTCTCTAGCTAGGTGTCTATAACCAGTTGGCAGAAACCTGCACATTATCTTTATTATAGAGCTGTAGATGCTGGCATGCATGCTAGCTAGCTGCAAATGCAATGGTGTTGAATGAACTCCTTGGTTGAAACATGTCGAGTTTGTCAAGTCAAAATGCCATCATTCATTTTACATTGACACTGACAGTAATATTTATTTGGACCTCTAGCTTTATTTACTCCACTAGTGCATAAATTATAAATGCATACTTATGTTTGAAATGGGGGCAAAACCGTCATTGCAGGAGTGGGGTGTGATTTCTGTGTTTGTGAGTGAATTTTGAGCACTGCATTGGGGGGAAATATGACAAAAAGAATAGAAAACGAGGGAAGATAATGCGCGGATCAGAGTCTTAAAATACACAAAAGGTTACTAGGACACAATCATGACCTCTTCGCATGCGTACTTTCTCTATTAAATAACCTTTTAAATAAAAACAAAAGAGTAAGTACACAGCTATACTATACTTGAAAAAATCAGAATCAATGTTAGTAGTATTGTTAGAATGAAGTTGATAAAGTATTAACCAATTTAATTTTCTAGAATTTTTCCCTGTTTATTCTTGTGTTGGAAAATCAATTCTCACGTTTTCAGTGAAAAACAATAGTTTTGATGTGTAGGCAATTTAATTTTCACCATATGAGAATTTTTAATTTTTAATGTATTTTTTAAAATTAAAATTTCCATATTATGAGCATGAAAATTTATCGATTTTCTTTTTGCATTTGAATAGATGAAGAGAGAGAGGAAAAATGAGCATGAAAGTTTTTAAATCCGTACTTCTTTTTAGATTTGAAATTCTATAATTTGAAGTAATTAAAATACTTTAATAAGTTATTGGAATTTTAAATATTTTTTAAATATACTATCCAAACAACATAATACAAAAAAAAATCACTTAAATTGAATAACTCGCTTAAATTTCCGTATCCAAACTCCCCATAAGAGTTTTGATCAATTGATCATGTAATAAACGTGTTGGGATGTCATTCACCTCCATGGCTATTAGCAAAGCACGTCACGTCAATATCGATACATAGCTTAGTAATAGCCTTTTGTATTAGATTTGTTTCTCCTACTAACCAAGTGTTTCTTGAAAGCTAGAAACTAGAAAGACTTCATCTTTATAAATTTAGAAGTTTTAATGAATGAAGTGCATGTAATTGAAAGTTTTCTTGCATTTAGATCTATTCATCTCTGTCCATCCAAGTTTTATTTTCTACTGAGAAGAAAAGGATCTGACAGGAACTGCCTCACATCCAATCGTATTTCAATTTAACAAACAAAATGCTAAGTAGTAAACAAGCCTGCCTTCTCAAAAGGACTACCAACTTATTAATCAAAACAATCATTCGTGTGCTTAAGTTAATACTACTTATCTTTTTGTTTGATTGCGAGAACCCAGTTTGTTTGATAATTGTAAATTATGCATAGCCAAACATTATAGAAAGAAATAAATCCTCTCATTGTCACACGACATAAAGATATGACAACGCTTTGGAAATTAAGGTTGATCAACGAATTTTCTACCTTCAGGGCATTATAAAAAAATTATCCCACGTTAGAAGGTGCAACACTTCTAAAGATTGCATTAAATATTAGCTGGAGGTTGAATAAGGAAACAAGTTACATAAGCTAATAACACATAAAATAGTCATAAAATGTGCAATCCAAGTATTTAGTGCAAATACAGTAAAATACCAACCAACAAAGCTCAAGTGTCTTGAGTAAATCTTTATCTAACACTTTAGATTACAATAAGCACTACTGTACTTAGAACAAAATGTCAAACAAAAGACCAGTTCATAAACATAAAGCAAATACAATGAGCATTCTCTTCTTCATTCAGCACCTTCCAAGCAACGACTCTTTCGTATGAGACAGGCCGCCCCATGCTTGAAAGACAAATACCACCCTGAAGACATGCAAAACCCTACCAAACAAGGAGAAATTAATAGAAAGCATCAGTTCTGTTGACAGCATACCCCAATTCAAAGGGGCAAAGAAAGAGAGGGGAAAAAAAAGGAAGCAAGTTCACTCTCTACAAAAATAATTTATCAAGTGAAGCATAATCTGATATGCAATATAACTAAACAGCACATACAAGAAATATGTAGCCATACATTTAGTAAAAAAATAACATCCAATAGCAAGCCACATGGAAGTGTGGAATCAATGCTTTTATTACAACAAAATAGTAGACCTGTTGAATAATCTGGGGAAACTCTGAAAAGAGAATTTTTCGTTCATGATCATCAAATATTTTCTCCAAAGGTATATCTTGTAATGCAACTAGGGTGGTCTCCAGCATGTCAAGCCCAGCCTGGTTCGAGAAAGTAAACACTGGCAATGCCTGCATAAACAAAAGGTTAATGAATGCGCCCTCAAATAAAATAAAACGAGTACAGAATAACATGCCATCCATCTTGTGTTATACAACTTATATGCACTATAGTTTGAAAAAGAATAAATAATAGACTTGAAACACTGACAAGTGACAAGTAAAGCTCCTTGCAGAATACTACATAGAAATGGGTCTATGTTTTACTAGGCTACTCAGGCTATGGCTCATGTTGATAAAATGATACCCTCTATTTCAGAGTACAACCTTTTGTTAAAACCTTTTTGGGTTAGAGAATTTGAACTGCACTATGGACAGAGAAGGTACACGAAATAGATACATGTGATACGAAATTGAATTACATTTCAAGCATACCTTTAGAGTGCAGCATAATATTGCATCTGAGTGATGCCACAAGGACTTGAGCAAAGATTCATTCCCCTCGTTATTAGATTTAAGTAGCTCCACACCCAAGTAGCACCTACAAAACTAAAATAGTCAGGCCATAGCTCTGTATTTAAAATATCAGTTTCGGCAACCAATCCATGACATTGAAAAAGAGGAGGTACATAACAACTACAGTAACTTCTTTGAGCCTCCGCTGGAACTTAGAAGTTATAAGTAACAAGTAATTGCACAAAACTGAACAGCTAATGGCTCCATAAAACCATAAAACCATAAAACTGTATTTGCTAACATTGGGTCCAAATTTTTGAGCTTTTCTTCTCTTTAAAGGTAAACTCCTCCAATTAGTTTTCTATTACAGGTCTGTTTCTTTTGCTTTCTTTCTTATTCATTAAAAAATATATTTTTATGATGTAACACTTTCTTAGTCTGTCACGTCATCACTCAATAAAACCTGACTAAGGACATAACTAAAATCAAACAAAAAAATTTAGGTAATAAAATCAAAATGGACTATATTACAAATATGAAAAACATATTTAAACCTTAAAAATATTATAAAATAGGGAGTGAATTGATGCAATCCTACCCCAGGAACTTCTGGACTACAAATTTGTGAGTACTGTGAATTTTTTAAAAGATAAAAAAAATGTCAATCTAATGCATATACAGGTCTTGAATTTTATATCAAAGTCTCTCAACTAATCCTTGTCAGAGTATTTGATGACACAAGATTTTATAAGATATGTTAGGGTATTTGCATGACTTGCAGTGCCAAGCAGTTAGAAACTTATAATTAATAAACTACATCACAACTTGGTGTTATGGTGCCCATGCATCTATTTACAGAACTTAGCATCTGTGCTGGTAAGATTATTCTCTGCTAATATGCAAAAATAAAGGAGGTGGGATTTGTTTGGAAGACAAGAACTGACAATCAGAAAAGAAGAAATTTCACTCTATGCAACTCACCTAACCTGTCATTAACTTAGTTTCTTTATTGAACGAGATAAGATATTAAATTTGGCTCTCTTATAAAATCAAGAAAAACAATGGTTTCACATAGGGTAAAATACATTGCATGAGTCTCAGCCTTAATATGTGAAGACAGCAAATTTTACGAACCTATAACTGTTGCAGATCCAATGAGCAAGGGTTTGTGCTTCAGGAGTACCCAATGGTGACCTAAGCCCTGCATGTGAACTCAAATGAGAAGGAGAAAGTGCTAATCCTACCCTTTGAACCGATGATATAATGCTCCGAACATATTGACGTGCCATAGCTGCTACATGCTCTTGCATATGGCTTTCAAATGCAAATTCAAATGCTATTGTCATCACAGATCTCATATAGCTGGAATTTCCAGCACATTCATCTGAAGCTCGGTTTCCACTGGGACCAACGTCAAGGGAAGATGCAAGGTCAAGGGTGCGATTGGGGCTGGAAGCTTCCTGCAAAACTTTCTTAGCAATAATTCAAAGATTCTTGTCGGAAAAAAATACAAACAAATAAATCGGTTCATCAATGAATGTGGCAAACCTTTCCAGATTCAAGAGGAATGATGCGAAATCCAGAAGGTAAAAGGGGGGCATCATCAGCAAAGGAAGCATCAATTGGAGCAGATATAAGTTCAGCACAGGTGCCAACAGCATTCTCATCCATTCCACTGCAAAGCTACCGAAACAACAACAAATGAATTATACGAAAGAAAGTTACAAAGGTATCCTAGAAAACATTAGAATGTTATGAACAGAAAGTTTCCCCATTCTAACGGCAAGAGTCCAACAAATAATGATGTAAACTGGCAAGTTATTCAAGAGGCTTGAGGATATAATATTTTTTCCCTCATCATACATCGAAGAAAGAAGAAAGTGACCACCGTGAATTCTGATCGGTATTCCAAGTTTCCAAGCATATTTTTTATCAAGAGTATAAGTTTTTCAAGATAAACTCCTTAACTAGTTCAAAACATAGAGATAGGACAAAAAAATAAAAATGGGGTACGAAGTTTGACATTTTTTTTATACGCAAGGGTAAGGCTGCGTACAACATCCCTCCCCCATACCTTCGCATAGCGAAGAGCCTCTGGGCAATGGGGTACGAAGTTTTTTTTTTTATTCCAAGTTTCCAAGCATATTTTTGATCAGGAGTATTTCATGATGACTAAACTCCTTAACTAGTTCAAAGCATATAGATGACAAAACTCTTATAGGACAAAAAAAATATGAACACTAAGACCTGAACCAAATTCCACGTAAGTGTTATGACTAAGTGTATCAAAACATGCTTTATACATATTAGTGCAATATACATAAATCAGAACAAGGAAACTGGGTAACTGGCATCTATGAAGAGGGAAGCATAGAGCAAACAACATGAGACAAAAATAACTTACTTGCAAAAGAAACATTTCTCTGGGCATTATTGTGTCATCAGGAGAATGAGCAACTCCTTCCAATTTAATGACTTCCAAAAACTAGCATGAATAAGATAGACATTAGTGAATGTTGAATTGCAAAATTATTACTGCATCTAATGCATAATTTGTACCGATTTATCACCTCTTCATGCTCAATTGTGTGTGCTAGGGGGAGTATAACTTGACCTCCATAGTTTCCAACACGAGATCCTGAAAAGCTGCAAGGGCCAACTTTAATAGCAGCAGCTGTGTAAGCATCCATATTGTTGTCTGCCCATTCTGATCTATGCTCCCGCAGGAACCTAAGGAGAATGGCAGGGTGCACATTCTGGGCAAGAGAAATGGCACATGGCAACAGTCAAATATCAGGATAATGTTAAGCCTAAAAATCGATATTGACAATTCAATATCTGCAACTGAAACCAATTTTTAGTTAGAAAAATTCTCTAAGAGATGCTTTGGTTTAGGAGAACAGCATATCAAGCAAAGGGCATTAATATTTAATAATAATTTTTTTTTTTGGAAGGCAAAGATAATTTATATTATAGAATAACAAGTACCAGAGGTACTACTTAGTACAAAAAGGGGTCCTGAAAAGTCAGGAGATACAACACCCTACCCAATTGAATACCCTACTAACAGAAGCTTTAATTAAAAGCTATAGACATATTTGAAGACCAACTATAATAAGGAATCTGGAAGTGCCTTTCCCAACCCCTCAGCCAGGTCCATAAAAGGAACAGAGTGCTATCTGTCAGCCTAGTGATATCAAACGTTTGATTCAGAAAAATGATATCATTTCTGAGCCTCCAAATTGAACTTGTAGCTGCTATCCACCACATTGTCCTTCTTGTGTTAGAATCCTTTGAAGCTGCTGAGGAGTAGTGCTGGAGAAAATTATCCAATGGTCTGCAGTGAAACACCTTGTCTTCCTTTACCCAAGATAGGAATTCCCACCATAAAGGCATAGTTTTGCCACAAGTGAAAAACAAGTGGGATGCGGTTTCAGGTTGACTATGGCAGAAGGGACATAAATCATTATCCACCTGAATCTGCCTCTTGATCAAATTGTCCTTCGTGGGAAGTCTATCCCATAATAACCTCCAAACAAAAGATAGGGCTTTAGGAGGGAGTTTGATCTCCCAAAGTTTCTTCTATCCCAGGTTCTTTAATAATAATGATATAACAAATAGATCTTTTTTACGGTCCAATTGCAAGGTATGGGACTTGAGTCCCACATTGGAAGTATGGTGTTTATAAGGCCTTGGACTCTCCAACTACACCAGCTAACTTGTCACGTGGTTCTCCCAAGGTTCTTATCAGGCATGTTCACCAATAATTGATAATTGACTAGGAAGGTTGATTACTTGATCAAAAAAGTCCTTATCCCATCTGAGCAATATTTTATTAACTAGGCATTCGGGGGTCACCACTCTGTACTCATGATAATTTGAATGACATGACTTTTTTTGTCCATAGAAAATTTGCTCAACTACTATTGCAAAGAAAAGATGATGCAATAAACATTATGTACTGGATATTTACAATATAATAATATGAGCTTGACTTGTGTCCTTGTACAAAAATTGTGAACAGCAACAAAATAAACATATTTGATTATCCAGAATTTTATTTTATTTTATAATTTAAAGGAAATTCATTGAAACTTCTTAGCATACTGACCTGTAATAGCATCGATGCTTTGGCACATAGCACTGCATTACTGACAGACGGAAATCCATTGGCAAAGGAAAGATTCAGACCCATTAACTTGTCAGGGGATGAATTCACGAGAATAGTAACATCATCTACACCATCATTGCCAATTGTTGTCCATCCCTCATCAGTAAACCCATTGAGTGCCTCATTGAAACCCCTGGCATAACATAAAATAGATGTGAGATTCTAAATTTATTTGCAAAGAATTTGAACAAAGTCACAACCCTTTAGTAGAATATATTAACCGGCTCAATCTTTGGCTAAGAGCTCGTAGTGCTGATGGTCTTCTACCCCACCCACTGACGTTGGACGGAGAAACTTCATGTGAAATCTGCCTTAAATGACGTAGGGCCTACATGAAAAAGAAGAAGAATTTACCATGCCATAGTCCTTTTAAATCCATTAATCAATACTATTGTTACTGTAAAATTAAATATTACAATCATATATACATAAATAGGGACAAAAAGAAACACATGCAGTTGTATCATCAGGAAAAGAGACACAACCACCATACCGCCATAGTTGTCTTCTGAGACAGTACTTTAGATGACTCGTACAGTGGACGTAGCACTTCTGGCACACTCCATGGCTAACAATAGAATAAACAAGCTTAATTTTCATGTTAAATACAAATAAATAAATATTGATGAAACAAATCAAATTAATGTACCTCTAAATTCATATGATCAACAATGTGGATGATGGAACCGCCTCCTTCACAAGGTCTGATCAGGTACCCACTAGGCAGCATCTCTGCTCTAACAAAATGCTGCACAGGAGGCATGCTTGGACCATTTTGAGTATTTTTAAGTGACCTCTCACAGATCTAAGGCACACAGTAAGAATGATTTAGACATATATGCATTGAAGGAGAACTTAACAGTAAGAGTAGACCATTGCACGGGTGAGGTCTGTTATTAACTACAATATCTAATCAAATACAAATTTTTGGATAAGAATTTTTAGAGTCATTTACCACTAAGCTGCTATCTTCTAAAACAGAAGTGTAGCGCAACAACCAGAAGTCTCGAGCGGGAGCCAATGTGGTTGGTGCATATAGCTGATCATCAAAGGCAACATGTAAGCATACAAATAAGTGTTTTGGTTCCTATCCATTAAGGTAAAAGTCTTCATCCATGCACTATAATTTTTTACTTTACCTGCATATAAAGCAGCTCAATGGTTCCACCATTTGCTGTGGGCAGCACATTGAGAACATCAACAGCTCGGCAATCGCGAAACCACAAAGGCCGATCTTTGAGGATTTCTGCAACCTGGAAAGAGTATGTTTGATCATGTGAATGATGAACTCAAGCCAAACCATCAGTAAATATAAATAATAGTTCGATCACTTACCCTAGTGGGTTCTAGTCCCACTAGACCACAAGCTCTTGCTGCCACACCATTGCAACCATGAGAAATAGCAACGATTCCAATGGAATCCGGACCAGGCTGTGCACATTCAACGAGAATTAGTTAAGAAACATGATTTTATAAATGATTATAGAAACATGTATGCCACTAATTTATTCAAAAGAATGGAAATCATCGAGAAAGAAGATTTTCAGAACATGGGGTGGTAAGTTATTCCAAGATGACAATTTTATAATTCTTTTACCATTATGCTTATTGGTCTATCCCTATGGAATAAGTGAAGAGTAAAAAACAACTAACTGGTCAACGAATGAGAAGAGTTGGACGGATACCTTCATTCCAGGCATTTGGACCCACTCAACAGCAGTCCCAGTAGCCTTAGAAAGAAATTCTTCTAAAGTCTCTTCTGCAATGGACAAAAGCCTGGGGAAAAAGAATAAGACATTAATACAGAACCAAGTTGTGACAGAAAGGGAGCCAATAATGATAGTTCCACTAACCCTGCAGGACTTGCATCCCGTGGGGGATGTTGAGTTATCAAATTGTGCTGCTGACCACTCCTCACAGCTGATTCACAGCTTGTGTCTTTGATTGCCTGCTGCTTAGTCTGCAGAGAAAGTGCCATTCTAAAACATTCTCATAGAAAATCTATGAAAGGGTAGAAGAACAATTTACCAAAACTATACAGTTAAAATTACATACTATTCTGTTATTATGATTAGATAGTAATTAGTGATTTAGACATTATTACTCATTATTAGATTGATCCTATGTAATCAATATAGATCCTATTTACTAATTATAAATAAAGGCTGTGTGTTCATACGCAACACACAACACACAACATTAAAGTAAAACATTGTAATATACACAAACAAAAGATTGAATATTTGGATTGGGCATCATTAATAATTACAAAATCTATAAAAACAGAGTAGTAGATTGTTACATTTTGGGTGGTATGTTGACGAAAATAGCCATTTTCATAGACGAGTTGAGAGACCTGCTTCTGCAACCTATCAATCTCCTCCATGAGCAGCTTGTTCATGGCAGTCAACTTCCTATTTACAGCTTGCAGCCGCGACGACTCCTTCCTCTGCTTCTCTCTACATCTGAACAGTTACCTTATTAACAAAACATTCATTTTCAAGTTCACTCAAACACAGAATTAAATTAATTTGATGAATTGGCTTAAAAAAGAAAATCAAAGCAATAGACTTCAGTTAGGGGTAGGTACCTTCTGTTCTGGAACCAAACCTTGATTTGCTTGGGATCAATGTGGGAGAGAGTGGGGCACTCGCGAATGAGTTGCAGGCGGCGAATGGAACTAGGTTTGGGGCAATCGTGATAGAGCCTCTCTAGGGCTTCAACCTGCTCAGGCGTGTAACGCACGTACTTCCCGTTATCCATTCCGATTCCGATTCCGTTTCTGCTACCATCCTTGCAGGACATACTTGATCTATTAGGCTTTCCACCACTGCTCCTAACTAAACTAAGATCGAGTCATGTATGGAATCTCTGCAACCATTTGCTCCGCCGCTTCACCGATCTGCCAACCATGATGGAAGAACGATATGGCATGGATGGACCATGGATGTGTCAAATTATTATTATTATTAGGATTAATTAAGTCAAAAATGAATTGTTCTTTTACAACGCAAATCTTGTCATGCATAATTGTTATACCTTTAGAAGTGTTAGGATTTATTGGAGTGAGATTCAAAATAACTTTTTTCTTTTTTATATTTGGATAACATAATATTCTAATTATTTTGTTAAATATAATAAAACTTACATATAGATATATATGAGATATAACTTATTAATTATTATTATTATTATTATTATAGGGTCTTAAAATAGACAAAAAAAGGTTACTAGATAGGACACAATCATGACCTCTTCGCATGCGTTTCTCTCTTTTTAATAATAATAAAAAAAAACAAAAAGAGAATATTACAGCTATACATACATATATCATACATGATACATGAGAGATGTGGATGGGAACGGCATCTCCATATGCTGTGATGACATTGACATGACCCCGAATAGTATGTGAGATGATAGAACATGCAACATGGGAAGTTTTGATGTGACATGATGATGAGATGGAATAGTAGGTATGTACTGTGAAATACTACTACAGCGGTTGGATGGATTTGTCCGGCTGCTATTCACTTGCTTCTGACTTCTATCCCATATTTGGCAAAATCCGTATTTCTACATGTGCTTTTAAATTGTTTTAATATTAATTATTGCTATTGATACAATCATTAGGATACTAGTACTATTATGCGTTGATATAAAGGAAGGAAAAGTTTTACCTAAATTGCCAAGGACTCATACATCTTATATGCACAAGTATGGACACAAATAATTGGCGCCATTAAAACACAAAGAAGCCATGCGGAAATTGGTGAAAATGTTGGAGTATTTCATGTTCTCCTTACTCATTTTGTTTCGTTATACCTTGTATGCCCACGTTGATGCTATTGGGTTGTCATAGGATATTTGTTTTGTCTGGCATGGAGGAATGCAGAATGCATTGCATATGTAGCAAGTTTTTAATTCTAGAGAGGATTTTGGCTTGACAAATGTAACGTCGTATAACACTTTATTTTAAGAAAAATATTAACAGCATACTCTCCAACATACATTTATGGAGACACTCTTGTTTATTACTGCATGAAATCTATTAAAAATTATAAAATTTTGTGAATCTTAAATTCTATTTAATTACTTTTTATCCTGATTAATATTTTATGAATTTCAATAAATTTTAGTCAATAAAAAAGAGTGTATTTATAGAAGTGTGTTAAAGAGTATAACACTGTCACTCATCTTCTTTTAATAATAATAATGAGCTTATTTCTATTAGAAAAAGAAAAAAAAAAGCTTAAATATAAGCTCCCTTGAGCAACTTTTTAAAGTTTTTTCTAGCTTGTGCACAAAACACACCAATCTTCGAGTCCCAACTTCCTCATTTTATTTTAACTTTCTATAAGTTTGGATGAACGATTGTGTTTAATCCGATATAATTTATATTGTATGTATATTTCTTCTTCTTTTTTTTACACCAAGAAAATATTATATCATTTCATTCATCATAAGACCTTCAATACAGTGAGAAATAGACTAAAAAACATGATGACTAGCATGAAATTTAGATGCTCTTGCTAGACAATGAATAACTTGATTGACTTGCTTCCTAATAAAATGCATTGTGGCATTTGGGAGGGTAGATAGTAATAATCTAAACAATGTTGGAGAATACAACCAAATTCTGATACATTAGATGTAGTTCAAGCTAGACTATCAACAAAAAATTACCGTCAACAAGAAATTTACAATCAGTTTTTGCTTCATGTATTGGAGGTGCACCATTCTTGAGAATTGTTTTGACTGCAAAAAAATCACCATTATTGTCACGAATACATATGCCAGTGCCATAAAGATTCTTATCAACAAAATTTGTTGCAACCAAGTTGCAATTCAGATACCCTACATCTGGTTTGTGTCATCTAAAATTATTGACATTATTCTGTGTATGACCGTGGTCATTTTTCTCTCGAGCCTACTTCTAGTTATGCATATAATCACGAGTAAAATGTACAGAGATTTGAGGAGGTTGGAATGTATCATTTCATACCTTGTCATCCTGTCTCTACCAAAGACACCATGGATGTTTTTATATCAAAATACTTTTAATTTAAACGGACTTTTTAAGTTAAAAAATAAAATTTGACAAATTACTTTTACTTTTTTAAAAAAGTTTTTTTTTAACTTTAACTTAAAATAACATTTAACTAGAAAAGTAGTCAGGCTAAACATACAATAAGAATTGATTTTGAGTATAAAACAAGGTAAAAAATTTCACAGTTGAACTTACCTTGTTTAACCCAGTAACATTGTCTAGTTGCACGTGATGAGTTGATGACATTTTTGTCTTTCGTCTATATGACTTTCAACGATGACATAGAAATAAGGTCATTCATTTTAGTTGCTTACACTTTTCTGACATACGAACAATTCAAAGAATATAATAACATGGCATGAAAAGAGCTTTCTATTTTTTAGTTTAGTTTGTAGTCTGCTAGACTGTAAATAAGCTTTCTACTTTTTGCATCTTTTTTTGAATTTGACGTGAATTTGAGATAAAAATGTGGGTACTTGACACTGATCCAAACAGCAGAGTAATGCAATATTTTACTACGTGCTGCAGTAAGGTATTCACACTTCACCTTTTATTTATTCATTTTTCTTCATTTTTGTAGTTCTTCATATTGTTGTACTAGTATCAAATAATTCCTTAGATTACAATTACAGGTGTAAAAACCTTTATGGGCTTTAGGGTATGTGCAAGCACCCCATTGAATCGTACCATTTTTCTTGTTTTTTGGGTAATCATTGCACCGTTTTGTTGGGACAATTATTCGGTCAATAATGCTCTAGATTGGAAAAGTCCTAAAAGTTTACAAGAAACTGGGCTAAAAGAGAAGCCCAACATCAAACAACACTAACAATGTTCTTGCCACGTTCAAGTTTCCTAGGAAATGTTTTGATACTAAAACTCAAACATCACCTGGCCCATTATTCTTAGGCAGTTGCTATGGACACCCACTACTTTTGCTGGGCATCCAGCAACACAGTGAAAGGACTAAAATATTTTTTATCTTTTTTACAGATCGATAATAATGTGTTTCCCGCATTATTAATAGAACACTCAAATTAACTGAGATAATAGATACATTATGTTATAAATAAATAATATCACTATATATAACACTAAAATTTTTAATTTATATTTAATGTACATGTAAATTTACATAATAAATTTTGTGATGATTATTTTTTATCTAATAATTAATTTTTTTACATATATAAATTATAAATAAAAATCATATGTTTAATAAGTATTTACACATGTAAAAAATATCAAATTTATTTAATTATCAATTGCTATAAAAAAACATCTAAATACATCATTCAATTAAATATCATATTTATTTAATTTTTAATAATTATAATAAACATCTAAATACATCATTCAATTAAATATGATATTTAATTGAATGATGTATTTAGATGTTTTTTATAGCAATTGATAATTAAATAAATTTGGTATTTTTTACATGTGTAAATACTTATTAAACCTATGATTTTTATTTATAATTTATATATGTAAACAAATTAATTATTAGACAAAAAATAATCATCACAAAATTTATTATGTAAATTTATATGTACATTAAATATAAATTAGAAATTTTAATGTTATATATAACGACACTATTTATTTATAACATAATGTGTCTATTAGCTCAGTTGATTTGAGTGTTCTATTAATAATGCGGGAGACATAAGTTTTAGTAAATTAAATAATAAATTATATTTTTTTTAAAAAAATCCTATGGGCATACGGATTGGTAATCCGTAAAAAGAAAAATTCATACAGATCAACAATTCGTATTCATCGATTTGTAGAAAAGGTGAAGGACATTTTAGTCCTTTTACTATGTTGCTTGGTGTCCTGGCAAAAGTGGTGGGTGCCCAAAGCAATTGTCTTATTCTTATTGCTTATCACCCATTTGGGCATAAAGGCACATTCAATGTATATCCATCCGTCTACAACCCAAAAGACAATTTTGGTTCAACATTTTAATTTGGATTTGGTTTTCAAGACTCTTTTGTATTTTCAATGTTAAGTTCTAATGAATAATAATTCAGAAAAAAAATATTAAAATGAAATCAATACAATGAAATGATAACTTTTTTCTTAATTAACATAAATTATTATTTCTTCTTATAAGATGGCAAGGAGTACATAAAATATTTTTCTTCAAAATAAAGTGTTCAAATATTTGTTAAAATCGAAATAGGAAAAATAAATTCAAACTCAATGTAGTGGATCTTTTTTCATTGAAAAAATGTTAATCAGTATATTTAGGAAAGTCTTGAAAGAATTTTTAAAATAAATTTTTTCATTAAAAATAAAAAAAAAATTACGATGTTCATAAATTTTTTATCTTTTCTTATAATTTTTATTTTAAATACTTTTTTAAAAATTCTTTAATCAATTTCATAAAGATTATTGATTAGCAAGACCCTTCATTAATGAGTTACGTGAAGAGGGTGCACAATTAATTGTCTGCGGTGCACGTGGTACCATGTTTGCAATAGAACATGTGTGAGCCACGCACGTGTGGAAGGAAGGATGAAAAGAATGAAATTAAAAATCCTAAAATTTGAGTATGACCTTGGAACCAACTCAAGCTTGATTGAGAAGCCTCAGCCTCAGCCTCAGCCTCACAATCACATGATCGCTGACACACACACACACACATCTTTTCTTCCTTTCTCGCGTGCTCCCTGCATACCTCTATTTTTCTAATTCTTCAAAACCACACCAATAAAGAGAAGCCACTCCAACAATAAATTTCGCCCCCTCTTTAGCAATGATACTATTTTTTCCCCTTATTCTTACTTAAAATATACACTTAAAGAACAGCTAGAAATGAATGTTATTATTAAATATAAAAAAGTTGTTGTGATGGTAGTAGTAATTGTGTAAGGAAACCTTATCCATGAGTTACCGAGGGTTGATTAGTAACCTGGGGATCAGAGTCCGGGCCATCTGACTCAATCCTTGTTTGTTTATCTCAATGCGAATAATAAGGTCAAATGCTCTCTCAAACACCAGCATCCACATGATTTTACATCAAAATGTTTTTCAATTTGGAGAAGTCGGTCCAGATATATATACAACTTTGAAGGACCCAAACAAAATACACTTATTTGTCATATTTTCCCTTCTCCATAACTAAGCTTCACTTGTCACACCAAACCTATCTAATTCGCCATGCATGCTTTTCTATTTCCAATTATATATTATTATGCTCCACTTAATGAGACGTTATCTTCACTTCTTCAGATTAATCATGCTGCAGAGGCTAACCGTTATCAATTCTACACACAAGATTCTCCCAAAATTATGATAATATAAATATAAATACTGTAAATAAAAAAATTAAGTTACCCAACTCCCTTCATTTTTTATTTATTAACCATCACATTGGTATGAAATTATTCTTATTAAAAATGGTAATTAATCTTCGCCAAGAATAATAAATACACATAAAATAAATATTCTATATTGAATTGTGAATCAAAATTTGAATTCTGAATTATTTAATTAAAAAATACAAATTAATATAACTTATTTCGACTGCCTCCTATTTTAATTACACAAAAACAAAAAGAGGATCCTAGACCTCAATTATATATCCTTGGACTTGGTAATATAATGGCTACTATGTTGTTAATACCGAACCTAACAAATGTTACGGTTAAAAGGAAAACAAAAAAGTAATCCTATAATGAGCACGAATTTAGCTAAGGTAGCAGGTGAGATTAAAGTAAAAATGTTGGTAAACAAGCCACGTGGATGAGATCATGGCCATTTTTGGATTAAGTTGAGCTGTAAGCGTCGTGCTGAAACGTGAGAAGAGGAATATAAAAAAGAGGCCATGATAGGACAAGAGGGGTAGAAAGTATAATTAATTGAACTAAACTAATGTAATAAATCAGAATGAATGAAATAAATAAAAACTTCGCACACCTCCCGAAGTAATAATATTATTAGCAGCAGAGGAATCCGGCTAACTTGGACCCTATTGGAGGAGTCACAGCGACAAAACCTGCAAGAGATCGATTCTTTGAGAGGGTTGAATTTTATCAACATTAAATTCTACCCCTTTTAATCATTGTTAATTAAGACATTAATTATCCAATTATTCACGCTGTAAATGTATTACTAAACTATTTAAGGTCTCTGCCGAGTGGTTTTACTTTATGGCCAAATTTAGTGTCTAAACTGACATATTGAGGAAAGTGAGCAGTGTGTGTCTGTGGCCATACCTGTTTTCTTTCCAAGTGACAGCCCACCATTGTGCTGTTGCTTAACACTTGATTCCTGTTCAAACCACATGATCATTATTCATTGCATCAATTAATCCTTCTTCTTTTTTCTCTGCTCATTTTTACTTTACATACTTGACTTTTTAATTAGTAATAGACTTATTTTGAACACATTCCTAGCATACCAATCCTTCAAATATACTACTAATTATACAAAGAATCTCAATCAAAAGTAATCAGTACCATGTCAGTGTGTGATATTACTTCATTAGCATGAAACTTCAACAGTTTAACTAAGTTTTTTTCTATCTACAAGTTGGCAATTTCACATATCAAGTCAAGCAATCAATTAACGACATGTAAAAAATGATACTGTTTGTTAATAACAAAAAAACGAGGCAGTGATCATAAAGACACTTAAATATTTGAAAATAAAATGTTTTTTGACGTTTTATCAGTCTAAGTTACCCACACGCATTTTTGTTTTGAAAAATGTTTTTGAAGTTTTTTTTGAAGATTAATGAAAAATACAAAATATCTTTAATTTTAAAATTAATTTTACTAACAATTTTCTTAAAGACACTTATTAAGAAAATTTAATATATAATACATATTATAAAATATTTTCAGTTACTTAAAATTGCAAGTATCAAATAATTTTTTTTTAACTAACATTAAGGGTATTGGTCAACATTTGATACATTTGCCTTTTAAAAAAGCAGATTATAATTAATTGAATTAACACTTTATTTTATTAAGGATCTTTCTAATTACACTTGATAAAAATACAACAAACACATTAAATCATAAGAAAATAGGAGTAATTAATAATTTTCTCTTTAACAAATTAATTATTTCATTTTTTTTAAATAACAGCCATCTTCAAACAAAGAAATCGATGTACTAGCAAGCAACACATTTTCTATCCTGGACTTTACTATTTATCGAGTATTTGTACTTCAATTACTACCTATATTATGAGTAGGTTGTTGATATGGTTATTCATCAATGAAAGAAAAAAAAACTAGTACTAGTAACTCATTATTATCGTTGTCTTCCTAGTTAAAGAGAAGGGCACACAATACGTACACATCCCAACTAGTAACTACTTAAGTCCATGGAAGATTTTGAAACGAAGAAGCTGCAAGGGCAACAATAATTTGCATTGGAGTTATTTTTAAAAGAATATTAAACCATTACTAGAAAGTAAAAAGAGGGGAACAGAAAAGAAAATCTGGAATGCAAAATAAAGGGGAAGGAAAAATGAAAGTGGTTTAATATTAACTTTACAGAACTTGCAAGTCACTTCCCCTATTATTTTTATTATTATTATTAAAAAATTTGTGCATGTGTGTGCATGAAAAAAGATGCTCCAATGTGTGAGAAATTTCACTTGTGCCACTCCTTTACTCCTCAAAACCCCACCCATCACTCCCACACCTCTCAGAGCCTCACACACAGGAAGCCAAAGCAATCCTCAAAACGGTGCGTTTCGCTCCTCTCTCTAAAAATAACATACTAACTTCTCTTTCTCTCTCTTAAACTTTCTCCCACTAAAACACACTATCTATATGGAGGCGCCGGAATACTTCGTCGGAGGCTATTTTGGCGCCGGAGGAGCCGAACAGTTCTCTCTGTCGGAAAAGCGCCACTCCGACCAGAAAACTGGCGAGCCTTTCGCCATTGACGACCTCCTCGACTTCTCCCATGCGGATGCCATTATGTCCGACGGTTTCTTCGACAATGTCACCGGAAACTCCACTGACTCCTCCACTGTCACCGCCGTCGACAGCTGCAACTCCTCAATTTCCGGCAGCGACAACCACTTCGCCACCGCCATTGTCCCCCGCTGCTACCACAGCGATCCTCAATTCTCCGGAGAACTCTGCGTTCCGGTAATTATCATTTCCGATTTCTCGCTACTCGAACACTAAATAACGAAATAAACGATAATTGTAATAAATTAAATTAAATTTGTTAAGTAATTTTGAAATTGAGTTTTCTATTTTCGTGATTTTGTAACAGTATGATGAAATGGCGGAACTGGAATGGCTCTCGAACTTCGTGGAAGACTCGTTCTCCGCCGAGGAGGAGCTGAAGACGCTGCAGCTGCTCTCGGGCGGCGGCGCCGCGTCCACCGCCATTGGCGCGAAACCGCAGACGCCGGAGTCCTCCTCCTCCACCGACACGCTTCCGCCGTTCGCCTCCGACGGCACCTTGCGAAACGCACCGTTTCTCCACTCGGAAACTCCTCGCCCAGGGAAGGCACGCAGCAAGCGCTCACGCGCGGCGCCGGGGGACTGGTCCACGCGCCTGCTCCACCTGGTCGCGCCGGAGAAGGAGAAGCCGCCGCAGGCGAAGAAGAGAGAGGGAACGAATGTGGAGTGTTCCGGACGCAAATGCCTTCACTGCGGCGCGGAGAAGACGCCGCAGTGGCGAACGGGACCGATGGGACCGAAAACTCTATGCAACGCGTGCGGCGTGAGGTTCAAGTCCGGGAGGCTGGTGCCGGAATACCGGCCGGCGGCGAGTCCAACGTTCATGTCAACGAAGCATTCGAATTCGCATCGGAAGGTTTTGGAGCTCAGGCGGCAGAAGGAGATGCAACGACAGCAGCATCATCAGCAGTTGATGAGTCAAAGTTCAATTTTCGGCGTATCCAACGGTGGAGATGAATTCTCGATCCATCATCATCATCATAATCATCACCTCCATTGTGGGCCAGACTTTAGACACGTTATTTAGACTACCTAGTTTTTAAATTTTCATTTTAATTTTAATTTAGGGTGCAGGTCTAAGTTTAAACTATCGTCAGCTTCAGCACTTCTTTTTTCTTATCTGAAAAATTTTGTCTTATGAATTTGAATTCTTAGCTTTTTTTTTCTTCTAATTTTCTCTTTTTTCCTTTATGGCAGAAAGTCAGAAAAGAAAAAAAAAAGGGCAATAGAATCATGGGGAAGGGTTAAAAATAGGGAGGGAGAGCTTCATTCGGCTGTAGAATCTACTCTTGATTGTTTTCTCTTTTTTTATATATATATATATTTTGGCCCAATTTGGAAAATTCAGAATCAAAATCTTAGTTTTATTGGAAATAAAAATAAATCAATGGAAATAATTTGCTGAGTAGCGGGAAAAAAATTTAACTAGTCTGGTCAACGTAAATGTAGTACACTCGTTTATTATTTTTATTTTACTGAAAAAATAAAGTGATAAATCATAATTTATAAAAAGATATTGAAAAAAATATCAGTGCAGAGGCTTTTCATTAATTGTGCATATAAATTAACAAATTATATAAAGGATGAGATAAACAAAAATCCATTTATATGGAAGATAATTATGCGTGAAAGGGAAAAAAGAAAACGCGGTTTCACTTTTCTAAAATCCACTGGTCCATTGCAAACTATATATGGAACCTGGATTTCTTACATACCAAGGGATTTTCAGCTTTATTAAAAAAAAAATGGCAGCAATAGATGGTTGCTTGATACAACGATACACAATTTGGTCAATTGGCAATCATGAAACAATGTGTTCATCTTTTGCCTTACCAAAAAAGTGGGTTACTCTTCATCATTTCTATAAACTCGTGAATAGTGTAATTCATCTAGATTTTCATTCTGTTCAAAAAGGGAACTTGAGTGATTTTAGATAGTAGTATTCATTTTTATTTTTTATTTTTAAATTCTCTTGATATCTTCGTTCTAAAATAAAACAGGTGGAAACGATTGTTAACTTTACCCATTTTTAAGGCTGAAGGATAAATATACCGACAAATTTTAAGGCCGAATTGAAGTGCTTGGTTATGTGCATCGTGAGAGAGTACCGAGGACCCAAAATTGGTGGGGATTAGAGAAGAAGTGTGAAATACTATATACTATAAGGATTGCATGGATTTCAGTGAAATTAGGAAATTGAAAGATTTTCATGTTTAGCCACTGGCCAGTTGTGCATCGTCCTCTGTACGTACCATCTACATGGAAGTGCGTTTAAGAAAAGGGAAAGAATGAAATTATGAAACCAACGTGGGAGGGGCAATATATATATATATATATATATTAAATATATTAAGAGTAATTAAAAGAATAAATGGCTGCTTAGCTTGCAAAATGGTGCAACAAGGTCATGTGAGTTGAGTTGTGAGGGATTGTTAAATAAACAAAGAATTAGGTACACATTGAGGGCTGATATAACTGTCCACCTGATCCTAGACATTTCCCCTTCCTATGGGCTCCACTCTTTCATTGTATATACACACTGATACTATTCACGGGTTAATTCTGTGATATATTCATATTTATTCCTAGGTTGCCATTAAGCATGATGGTGATCAAAGTCAATTTTTAACTAATTCTAGCTTCATCATATCGTGCTACTACGCTTACTAGGTTCCACTCTCTATGTATGTACGAACTATTGCTATTAATTTGTATTTTCTTAATTTGCTTCTAAAGAAATTTAAAGAGGCAAAACTTAGAAGATAAAGTAACTAATGAACCAATGATAGATTCCCTTATGGCGTGTATGTGTAGTATAAAACTAGAAATAGAACAATAGAGATATGAGAAGCAACACTACTGATCGATATATCTGTTTCTAATGATCACTTCTCCTTAATTTTCCTTTAAATTTGCGAAAATGACTAAAATATAGTATAGTGCAATTCATGCCGCAATCACATTGATTAATGGGTTAAGCAAAAATATTAATATGAAAAATAAAAAAAATATTTTCTTTGAACTTTTGACGTTATACGTCACCTTCATCTTCCTAATTGATAGCTTTTAGCTAGTTATACTTACTGGCAACTGGTGATTTCCCGCGTAAACCAAAGTTGAAAAGTAACTAATTGCCACCTAAAGAATGTGACAACGTGAAAAATAAATTGATGATAAAAATGCATAAATTTAAAATTATTAATATTAATTAAATATTTAAAATTATGGAATTACAAGTAAATTCATTAGTTAAAAAAATGAGAATTGTATCATTTTGAGTTTCAATAATAAATTTCATTCAATATATAATAAAAATTGTGTGAAAAAAATTTGTTAAAATGTTTTGCTAGATCTTTGTTATACCTTTAGAACACGTGATTCACTTTTGATTTTCAAACCCGAAAAAAAGAAAGAGTATTAATTGTTATTTACCAAAGCCTTTTATAATTTCCAGTCAATAGATGAAAAGTATATAGGTAACAGACAAAAGTTAACAATTTTTTTTTTATTATTTAGCATCAAAAGTTTTATTTTTTTAATAAAAATAAAAAAAAGAAAAGAGAAAGAGAATTAAAGGCTCATGAGTACTGAGGATTTTCATGCAACATTGAAAACTGCATGGCTAGCTAGGACATCCGTTATAATATATATTCCGAATACACACACAGACTTAGTTACTTTAGCTTTTCACAAAGCCACGATTTATTTTGAAGAAAGAGTACACAGAAAGTACAGTGTATGTACACATTGGTGTGTAGCCAATGTCGGTATATATATATATATATATATATATATATATATATATATATATATATATATATATATAACAATTTTTAGGTCCTATAGGATGGTGGAGAGTGCTGAAGTTATGATGAAATAGGAAGGAAGAAGCAACGCGACACATTAAGGGAAATTGTAGTGAAGATATATAATAGATGCATGTGGGTGATGAAACCAAGCACATGCGGTACGTGACGTGCATGACTGTTACTTTGTTGCTGAATGCTGATTGATCCATAATGTATCCAAAAAATTCACCATATGGCTTTGCTGCTGCATGCCCCATTTTCAAGGGGATATTTTCATGTTCGCTGTGTGTAAACGCAGCTCATAACCCAAAGAATTGATATATTAATATAAGGTCTCGTTATATTTTTATTATTGAAAATGACTTATTTATTAAGAAAATTTATATTTAATTTTTATGAAGTGAAAAAAAAAATTTAGATAAAAAGTAATCATGTATCACCAGCAAATTAATATCATTTTGAGTTACAAGACAGTCGTAATCTTCTTTAATACAAGACAAAAAAAAAAGACCATAGCTAATAATGGGTTCTTGTCCCCCTCACACCACCCACCCCCACTCCTCTCTTTACTCTTTTGGGGCCTTTTAAATTATTGCTATGTTTACTTCGTTACCTGTTTTGGTAAAATGGCACGCCCAGGGGTCTACTTGTAATTTTACATCCACGCTCATTGCGGTTTTTTTTTTGTCATTTTGCAAAGGGAAGGAAGCGGGGTAGAATTAGAAACTTGGAGAAGCTCACACATGGAAAAATATATCGCAGGAGTTCAAACTTCCATGCTTTTGTTACCCCACAATTTTATCATTTTGCTTTCTTGTAATTTAAAAGTAGTGTTTTTTTCGTACTTTCAGTATTAGCATATATGAGGAATTAGGGGTTTACGTAGGATGTGTACGTTGGGATGGTTATTTTTTTGTGTTTAATGTTTAATATTAAAAATGTTTAATGGTTCTGAACCGGTTTGAAAAAGAAAATTATATTATTATTATTATTATTATTATTATTATTAGGTTCGATTAACTGAACCATCTCTATTAAAGAAGTTTGATTAACCGAACATTTTTTTCTTTAACAAAACAGTCTGAAAATCAATTCATATTCGACTTTATTCTAAAAATTAATTTAAAATTTGTTAAAAAATAGTGTAGTTCAAAATTGATTTTCTAAAATCAATTCTCATTTTTGGTTTAAAAACCGAACCAATTAAACCGTTCGGGATTAGTTTGGTTTTGGTTTTTTTGCAATCAATTTTTAGTTTTTTACACACCCCTAACTAACTTGTTACTTTGAGTTAAGGAGATGCGTGTAAAATGTATATACAAGAGGTCGAATTTGATTGATAAATATATGTCAAATTTGGAGGTCATCTGACTCACAAAAGTAGAGGCCAATTGGTTTTGGAGTTTGAAAACTGTCATATTAACATGATAGAAGAAAAAATAAAGAGGTGAGATTAATTTTAGCACAAATCTTGAACGCATTTAATGGGAGTAAAATTTTTCACCTATCAGCCAATTCACATTTGAAGTAAGTAAACTGTAAAAGTAAGTTAAAGGGAAAAAATATTACCATATAACGATTGCGATGTACTATATAATAGCCTTTTAATATTCACAAAAAAAATAGCCTTTCAATTGGTTAATTATTATCTTGCGTGTAGAAATTGTTTATAATTAATTTCAAGGTTTCATATATTGTTATTAAGTTCATAAAATATTTTGTTTACGTGTAAAATATTGAGATCATTTTATTTCTTAGGAAAAAACTATGTACAAAGAAAAAGATCCAAATTAAAGTAATTTTTTTTTATCACATAAGCATACTTAATAAATATTTGTATAAAAATATTTTTTTTAGATGATAGGTTAAAAATATTTTATATATTGATAGTATATATATATAATTTATAAAAAGATATTTAATTTTAGACTTCTTGTTTGAAGAATGATTTAAATTTGTTATAGCACAAGACACGGGTTATATATAGGGTCATTGGTGAGTCATTGTCGTTAGGTGATATATAAACAAAGCTAGCAAGCAACATCATGGCTTCTTGGAAAAGTTGTGTGGTGTGTGTAAACTTCTTTCATTGTACGTGATTTGGCTCCAACCTTTCATGGATATGGTGAATAACAACTAGTTCAAATTCCTATCTCTTATTTTCATATTTAGGGTGTGAATGTTTGTTATGAGGTATGAAAAACAAAATCAGCAAGCGGAACTTAATTTATGGTGTCTTACTTCTTCCATGTGATGTTCTCTCCATATCTATGTGTGTGTATATATATATATATATAAAGTGAAACAAATTTATTTCACAGGACAAGAGTAGTAATAGAAACATCTAAAATATGAAACATTTTTTTTATGAAATACACATGAAAGTACGGACTCTTTTTTTTTTTTTTAATTCATTGTTACAACCGCAGAATAATTTCTAAGGATCTACAATAATTAGTTTGCTTTGGGTTCTATTAAATTCATTGCTCCAACCAACAAAAATACTTAAAGGTTAGTTTTAGGTTGTCTTGGCATCGTGACCAATGCTTAATTTGTCGAAGTTAATCTTTAGCGTCCGCTTCTTAGTAGTTGACGCTAAAGTGGAAGCTATGACAAATTATAAAAAATAATAATAATAATTGAAACTAACATCATAATTTATTTGGCCAAACTAACGCTAAGAAGAGAGGGAAAACAACGATAAAAAAAAAATGTTACTATTATCAATAGTTTGGCTTTGTTGCCATCTCAATGCCTCTATTGTTGCTCAAGTGACACATGATTTCCTCTTATATTTTCTCCCCCTTTTCTCATCCCTTCCATTTTATCTTGTCTCGCTCCATCTCTGCTTGGCACTAACACAAACTAGAATTCCCGTTCACCACCCATCAACACAGAACATTGTCGTTCAAATTTATCTTGCCCAAAACCTACCATCTATAATGAACCCCACACCCAAAACTTGCAACCAATAGAGATAGGAGAGAAAATTAGAGAAGAAATAGCAGTAGAGGAAAAGAAGAGAGTGAATAGAATGAGATCGAGTGAGGTAAGGATGAGAGATTGAGAGAAGAAGAAAGAGAGGGTTTAAAATTAGGAGGAGGAGGAGGCAAGGAAGGTTTTGGTTTTTCATGCTAAAATTCATAATCATTTGATATGAGTTTTATTTGGTATGACTTTAAAATAATTCACATATCGATATGTAATATGTATAGTTCAATCAATCATAAAACGTGATTTCAAAAACAACAAGAAATGATTATTATGTCATTTTTATTTTTTAATCCATAGATCTTAAATTGCCTAGTCTCTAATATAAGATTAAGCTAATTAGGTTAAGTTTTCTTAGAAAGATTAAGGATAAAGTGGTCTTTTTAATAAAATATTAAATTAAAAATCAAAATAAAAAATAAAATTTATTGTAAATGATTAAATTATACATAATACACAATGATATGATTCATTCTAAAGAGATACTAAAGTAACCATTTTTATTTTATCATTATTAGAGTTTAATATTTAGATTCAGAGGACTTTCAAATTTAGATGGAGTTGACACTATTTAATATTAAAAAATCAAAATAAAATGAGATTTTCAAGGTAGTGTTCATGTAACATTGGCTAGGTCAGTGCTACTAGTGTTGATATCGTGGTCAATGCCAAGCTTTCAACTCTAATACTTACATTTCTGGGAGTAGTTATGAAGAATTTTCCTTAACAATAGTATAAACAGTAACTATACTACTAATTGATCATTAACATTTTGCATTATATTTGACAATATTTTTAAACAAAATTTAATTTATTTGTGAAATTTAAAAGACTATTTAACTAGCTAATTTAAGCCACAACTCTCAGAAATAACTTCTCATCGTAGAAAAGGAAAAAAAGAAGTATAGAAGGAATGACAAATTTTCTACACTGTTTCATCAAAGGGCAGTGACATTATAATATGAAAATATGGCAAGGTCAAAATTGAGAGAGAGAGAGAGAGTGAGAAAATCGAAGAAGGAACCGATTCTTATGTAATTTAACCTTCCCCTCAAGTTATCTAAAAAAAAACTTCCCCTCACGTGCCAAGGATTTGCTATATATTTCGTTGAAATAATATAGAGTTAGGTTTTGACTCGAGTGGGTGACCTTGCTAACTGGCAAAATTTATTATAATACGCGGTTCACATATGCGCGATCGGTGCCGTATATTACATAAAAGAAATAGCAGCTATGTCTAATTTAAAAAGGAGATAGAGAGAGTAGGATCATAGACCTTAGTTTTCAACTACTTAGAGCTATCACCTACTGTATATTTTCCGATACATTTCCACATGAAGAAAAAAAATGAACATTTTTCTTTTTTACCTCCTTTTATGGCAAGGAATAGCGGCCCAGTTTGGTTCTCACTGTATCCAATTCTGTTGCTAAAAAAAATAAATTACAAAATGGTTATTCCCTGGCTATGGCATATTTCATTATATACTTTTAGAAGGTAGGAAGATATAAAATTGATTTGGTCATTAAGAATGAGAGCTTAAGAATAATACTTAAAACTAAAATTTATTGATAAAAACAAAAAAAAAACATTTTAGAAGTTCTTCTGGATTTCTTAAGAGTGATAATATATGAAGATTCATATATAATTAAACACTTCATTAATACATTTTTTTTCTTTATCTTTCTTCTTATAATATAACATTACTTCTCTCTAGGTTTCATCTAGAAATTAGGATTCCATAGATAGTGATTCGTATGGTTAACTACTTAACTTATATATATTGTACATGTCGTGCATAATTACTTTGTCAAACTGGTGTCAATAGCATATGTTTACAGTAAAGAAGGGAGAAAAAGATATTCCATTTAGAAAGAGATTAACGAGAAATGCCAGCTCTATTCTGTTATGGCAAAGTATTGCGGTAGTGTAATTTTGACCAAATGAAAGAGACAATTTATTTTTCTTTAGCCCAAAGAAGGCTCCAAATTTTAGGCTATTTTTTTTTATAAAAAGAAAGGTTTCAGAGGGTCCTAGTCCCAGTCAGGACTTAGCCCAAATCTTATTAATATATTGGTCATCTATATGATCCAAATCAACCTACCTACACCTCTCTTTGGGCCTAAAGGCTAACTATTTGACATCATTATTTTAGTCAAAATCACTAGTTATGCTCACACTTTGTTTCTTGGAATTAGAGTCAGTTTTGTAACTCAGTGGTTCAATCTATTATGTCAAAATCACCTCAATCTCATTTAATCCACATACTTTTGATTCAAAAATGTTTTTGTTAGAAATGTTTTCTGAACCCATATTTTGTTTTCATTTAGAGGAAAAATAATGCTTGAACAGAGAGAAAATATAACCAGCACTAGGTTTACTGCAATTCCAAAGTTTAATTTTGCAAACGTTATTTCTCCATATGGATTCTAAGGATTGTGTATGAAGGTTACTTCCTACTCCCAATATATTGATTTCGGAATCTTGAAATTCAAATTCAAACCTCAATATTCAATAGAAATGAATGATCCTTTATCCCTTGTACCATATCCTCCTCCAAAAATTCTATTACACTGGAAGAAGAAAATGGTTACTAACCAGGAATATAGGATGTACACTTTTAGTTATCTTTTATATGGATTATGGTACTCCTGTACCAACATCAATATATTTTCTTTTGCCGACAAACAAAAATTGGAAGAAGAAAATGTCTTCTTCCAAAATCAGATAGAGATATGTTGTTGAATGATGGCAGCTTATAACCAAATTAAAATCACACACACGTACATATATTCACTGTTATCCTTTAAAATCATGATGCAAGTATAAAAACTACAGCCAAATTCTTAAGGAGTAGGATTGGTCCCATTACCAAAGTCTTGAGATAAAAGGTCCTTGGAAATGCAAAATGGAAGATGCTGCTTGTGATTACATTTTTGTTTCTTCAAATGCCCTTAATATCTAAGGAACACAGAATGGTAACCTACATTGCACAAAACACCGACCAATCACTAAATCGCTAAAAAAGTGAGAGGATCAAAAGTCAGATGTGCACGTGCACCCTTTTCCCTTGGCTTATTTTGGCCACAATAATAATCTATTCAATGATAGACTTTGTAAACAGAGATCTTGACCAATGAAATGATTGCTAAGCTAAGAGCATTTGAAGTCAGAACTTACAAGCAACATTGAAACTTTGTCCTCCACTGAGCCACGGGATATGAAAAGAGCTCAGAAATATTTGCCTTAATGTTGGCCACAAACTTGTTCCCGTGACACAAAGACCCCGTGAATGTGTTGAAAAAATATCATACTCCTGATTGGTTATATATTGGCTAATCTATGTACATAAGACAATATTGCTTAAGGTGATGGGATACAATTTCTACTTATTAAATTATTACTTGTTGTGGAGATCAGATTTTTGTTTCTTTGTTAGTTATGGCGAACACTTGTTGTCCCATTGAGCTGGAGCCTAGGACACTGAATCAAGTGCAGTTCACTCAAGCAAGGGTACATGCATAACCTCTACCTCCACTATTATATCCAAATTATTTAGGTTGTACATTTGCTTTGGAGGCTAAATTTCCTAATATTTACCCATGATTCTTGATAATCTGTGTTGTTTCTTGCAGGAAGTAGCTGCAGAGGTGGTTCAAAAGTTGCAACCACGTGAAGCATCAGCTCTGTTTATTGAGGTAAGATCGATTTCAAAACCTAGGATATTTTGTATAGAGTGATGATACAACATAATTGATACTTGAACTCTTTTCCGTTCTAAATACTTCATTAACACTTAGAATTCTTATTTGTCTTTTTTTATCACACCATTTACTTGTTATACTTGCATTTTTTTTCTCTTCTATCTCTTTTTTACTATGATGTTCACAAGTCATTTTTGTTTTGTATATGTGCTTAGGCGAATTTTATAATAGACTAACCGGTGAACCCTGTAGTATTCACTGTTGGATTTTGCTAAAAATTAGATCAATAAAAATGTTCACAAGAAATGAGGCCTTTAGTTACAAATTTGTGAATGAATCGTCCATGTAAACTAGGCCATTAGATCTTATTATTTATTTCCTAAAATTATATATATATATATACCAACGACATGATGACTTAAGAGATTACTACCTCTAAAAATTCAATTTATATAGTTAGCTATAGCTTGAAATTGAACTAATTCTAATTACTACCTTAATTATATTGGCTGTAACAAAATCGAGTTCTTCATAATACGTAACATCCATAGCAACACGAGACATTCTTAAATGAAACAAATACAGTTATAGACAAATTAAAGTGGCCAAATATGTCTCTCACTGCGAGAAAATTGCGGGTTAGCGAAGTAAATAAAATATAGTTACTGTAACCGGTTTATTGCCCTCCAATGTGCTTCTTGAATTGCTTATCTTATCAATGAAACCAATGCTTATTGTTTGTTAATGAAGGGGCTCATGCATCCAATACAGGAGGTGATGCACATGGATGAAAACGGAAACCTAACTGAGAAGCTCGTTGATTGCATGAAGAAGGCTGAGTCTATCCCTGATGACAAAGCTTGCCATTGCCAGTGCTCGTGCGCTGCTGTAAACCCATTTAAAGAACCACTTTCTGCACCGTTTTGATTTATGCTTTATTACTTTACATGCTTGTATTAAATTCGTCCTTTTTCCTTCTCACGCGGGTGATGTCAATGCAAATATTGCTAATAAAGTGCAGGGTTCAGACATTGTTCCTTTTATTTTTTTTGGGTTATGGGCATGCATGATTTCAAGCCCACACTAATAACTCTAGGACTCATTGGAACCAACTCCATTATTATGCAAATATACTAAAGTAGCCTTTCCAGAATAAACGACCCGAAAATTTTCCAGAAAACATCAGATTTTTCTGATGTTTAGATCATCTTAGTTAGATTTGATTGTACGTTGGTTCAATAAGGTGTACCGTTGTTATCTGGGCTTTTGTTTTATTTCAATGTTGAACAAAAAACATAATTGAAAAATCTTAGCATGTCTGTATAACATTTCTTCTAGTGTCACCGAGGATTAAAAATTCAAAATAAATAAAATTAATTTAACTTTCTCGAATATTTGTTAAATTTGTGCAAAATATGATTTAGAATTTGAGATTCACGTGCATTTTTTATAAGGAATGTTCTGAATTGGGCTTAAGACTCAATTCATGTAGTGGGTCACCTCGGCCCAATTAATACTGGATCAACCTAAATCAGCACCCACGAACAAGACTTCAAAGATGATGTCATGAAGATCAAATTACATCCTCGCCCCGGAATAAAGTCACCATGTTATTACATTAAGGGAATATTGCCCTTGAAATGTTTAGGGTCTTGTGTCAGATAGTTCAACCCAATTTAGACATCTATAAATATAATCAATATCGTTGTAGTAGGTAAGCATTTGTTTTATATTGCTATTCAAGTGGAATATTCATAGACTTGAGCATAGGAATACCTTATATATGTATCCATCCATTTCTTAGTGTCTCAGCTTTGCTAGAGAACTCGAAGTTACTAGTGACTTTAGAGTTTGATCCAACATTACATAAATGTCAATCCAAATCAATCGTTTCATCCCAGACGCACCATTGCCTCAGCCCTCATCTTAGTTTAGAGATTTCGTCCTCAGTCATCAATAGTCTTATCTTAGCTAATCCCAAACACCTTTGCTCAATGCTCGATTCTAGTCAATTTAGGTTTATTCAAATTAGAAATATTTATATAATAGTAGGTTAATTTTTTAGTAAAAATTTATTCATATATAAAACTCAAATTCAATATGGGTTATATTCTATGTGAAACAGATTGTCTTGAGGCTCGGATGGCTATTTAATAACATGAATCACTCACAAGTGAATATTCATGCTTATGGGGATGTTATTTGGGAAGTCATAGATCTAATTCAAAGGGATTAGGCAGTGACAGTGTCTCATGTATGTTAATCGCAGCAGTAATGAAGTTGCTGATGAATTGGATAGAGCGTATGCAGCACTTTAAATGGAGTTTGCTATGCCTCCACATGAAGCCTTGAATGCTTTCCTGCACGACCAGGCTAATGTTGGCTAGTTTCTATGTTTGCTTTTTTTTTTAATTTCCTTATTGTAACAAAAAAAATATTTTCAAGATCACCCATAAAGAAAAATATGAAGTGTATATTGATAAAATCTAAAAACAAGGGCTATTTTTTTCCTCAATGAATAATCATGGATTGGTTTTTATATCTGGGATATGGGAACTTTCCATTCCAATCTAATTCTTCTGCATATCAATATACGAATAACGTAGATGACTGTTGTACCCCTTGTGTTGCGTGCGTTAGAAACAAGTCTCATTCATTATCCACTGTCAAACAATTTTTATATATGTTTGAGATGAACCATAAAGCCTTGGTGAATGTGCTGCGAACATTATTAATTGCCTCCTGGTTGCTGAGAGTGCAGGTTGATACACCAACTTGATCATTGATAACTGTTCAGTGTTCACAATAACACATTAATTAGCACATAGAAATTTGAATTGATCAGTGATCAGTCTGCGAACAAAAATATACTTGTCCCATTGGCTCCTAATAATGTCCAAAATTTATATTCCCTCCATTCTTATATATAAGATTGAAATTTAAATTTAAATTTTATAAATAAGAATGGAAGAATATTGTATTGAATGAGATATATTACAGTTCTGCGGTACTTTCAGCTTGGATTGATGTGTTGATATCTTGCTAACCATTAAACTTTGTAATAAAAACTACTTTTATGCAAAAAAAAAAAATACAAGTTGATTTAAAAAATTAATGTATTTTACTTATTTTTTGAAATAATTATATATACTTATATTTTAATTTAAAATCATCGTTTATATTTTTAAATTTGATTCAAATTAAAAATTACCTGTGCAATATTAGGATACTTGCTTGCTTAACGTTAATTTAATTCTTTAAAATCTATTTCAGTGAAGAACAATATTACACTTAAATATTTTAGACTATTTAAAACTTAGTAACTTACTAAGAAACCAATTGAAAAAAAACATGTTTTTCCATGACAAAAAAAAATATTTTTCTTGAAATAATTTCATATGTAGCTAAAAAGTAATTCTTTCATATTTAGTTGATAAGTTTCATCATTTAATCATAAAAAAATAATACCATATGTAATATTATACATATTTTTTTAAATAAAAAATGCATATTGCATTTATAAATATACCTCAAACAAACAAACAAAAAATCATACTTTATCTATGCAAAGATTCTCACATTATTAACTAATTAACTAATTAGAAACGACGTGACTTTTAAAGTAAATATTAAATAAGTTAATAGTTTTTATCATATATGATAATATAAGATTAAATGATAGTGATCCTAACAAAACGATAGTGTAATTTTTTTTTTACACTATCAATATCATTATATTTAAGTTAAATTTGTTAAAAAAATTCTTCTAATATTTCATTTTGTTGTTTACTTGTTTTCAAAACGTTACCCTTTAGGTCAATAGGTCATTGAATTGGGCACGAAATCTTCCTGAAAAATTGAATACACGTTTTGTATTGTTTATATGTTTAGTCAATGGCTCCATGATACTAAAATGATTGTATTTTCTTTTTCTCTTGTGTTTTTTCTTTTCTCGAGAGATAGAGATTGTAGCTTTGTTTACATGTAATTTCACATTAATATTTTTCTTTAAAATAATTATAAACTCTCTTCTACTATATTCAATACTTACGAATAAAAAAATCATACACTTCTGCATAATTTATTTATTTTAACATTATTTTTAATGAAGCTCAAATTGAGTATGATCATATTTTTAAAAGGAATTGAGTATGATTATTATGGTGAGTAAAATCCTACTTTTGAGTATTTGATGTAGTTATATATTAAGGTTTAACTTAAAATAATTAATTAAACTAAAATAATTTCACACTAATTGATTGACACATCATGAGTATGTTTGGACACAAACAAGGATAGACAAGAATTTAATGACTAAATATGAAAATTAAAATTAATCTAATAAATATATTAACTAGCATCGAAATCCATATAAAGTATTCATAATTATATATTTTTTAAAATAATCTAAGAACTATAATAGAAAATTTATTTACATAGCATATAAATTAAACATTTTTTAAACATTTGATAATGGGAACGACATAGTGATTTTTGACAGCCCTGGGGTGTTCTACTACATCAGTGGAACTGAATCTCATTGCCAGAACAGCGAGAAATTGATTGTAGAGGTGATGTTGCCACATTCAATTCCAAACTCTCCATCACCACAGGGTTTCTTAACAGGGGTGTGTAAAAAAATTGATTTGGATTCAATCAAATTGTAATTGAATCTAAATCGAATTAGTTTTTGTTTTTAAACTAGATCAAGAAAAATAACTAAACTGTTTTATAAAATAAATTCAATTAACCAAATTGTTTCTACAAAATCGATTCTATTATGTGAACTGATTTTCATTTGAATAGTTTTTTTATTTGAAAAAAATAGTTTGAAAACCAGTTTAAAACTGATCTACCTCTTAGAATCAGTTTAAAATTTATTAAAACCAATTCTATTAGGAATCAATTTTTTAAAATCATTTTAATTTTGAACCGATTTTCAAATTAGTTTGATTATTTAAATATAAAATCAAATCGATTAAAATCGTTTAAAACTAGTTGAGTTTAATTTTTTTGTTGAAGTAGTTTTTGCACACCCGTATTTCTCAGTATCGGCTCCTTCACCTTCTCATAGCTGAGGGGTTTCTGTCTCCATAGTGCTTGGTTCAGTCTTTATGGCTCTTTTGACCAGTTTTGTAACCCTCAACTTCTCTTCTTCTGGTCAGAGTGCTTAACTAGTTTTTTTTATTGCTTTTGCAATCTGATTTGTCTAGGTATTAGTATTAGCATTTCAGCTATAATTATTTTGTATCCATCACATTGACGTTACTATATATGTTATTATGTTTCCTCCATTTATAATCATGGCTCGACTTTCTTTTCATTTTTAAGTTTAATTGCTTTTGGATGCAGTGTTGTACTAGTTTATGGGGTGCTGACAGCAACTCAAATACTTTAATTACCCCCTCTTCTTGTATTTCCAACTAATAGAAAAGTACATTAATATAGAGTGCATGTTTAGGTTAAAGTTTATAAAAGTTAACTTTGAAATGGTTTTTATTTTGCAAATTGAGTTTGAAACTTGATTTTAGGAAATATATAAATGTGCAAAAGTGCAAACTTAAAAATCCAAACATACCTAGAATCTTCCACTACATGCTTTATATATTCGATGTTCTGTTGCATGCGGTTTTAAATGCATGATGTAGAGTGTAGACTTTCATGAATGTTGATTATGTTTTATGTGTAAATAATCATTTCTTGTGTTCTATTAACCTCCTTTCCACATGTACTCTTTGAAAATTTTGGAACACTTTTCTGAAAACTTTTCTTCATTATAATCTTTTGTATATGAAAATTTTAATTTGATATGAATGTTCACGTAAAAGGTAAATAGTTTATTTGCCTATTATTATTTTGATCGAGGATATAAGGCTACCAGGTCATATATTGAAAATCATGGTAATTGAATCTTTAAATGTATAATAAACTTCTTGTTGCACCAGGATTTAATTACAAATTTAAACATTTATAAGTGAGATTTTTTTAATTATTATGAGAAATAGAACTATATATCTAATCTATATAGTATATATTTATTAATCATACATTCATATTAACGATCACATTATTTAAAATAATTATAAAAATTTACTTTTTAATCTTCATCATTCATATATAATAGAATAACATAAATAAAAGTTCTTGTTTATAAATTACAATCATATAAGTTTTCATTTGATAGTCTGATATAATAATATATGGATTTTGATAGTATAATAATATGATATTATAATCTCATCCCAGTTTAAGCTTTTACCATTCATGAGGCGTAATTAGAAAATAACTAAATTTTGGGCTCTATAAAAAATACAAGTGTTTGTTTCATGTACTTCCTTTTTTTCTTCTTGCACCCCCAAATATTTTTTAAATTCCCATATTAACCTTCCTTTATTTCAGAATAATAATTCCAAAAGTGTATAGGTATTCCAAAATACACCTATTTTGGAATACAATTTTCATATTCCAAAATAGCTATTTGTTTTTGTTTTTCAGCATGTGTGCCAGTGTGTCACATTGTTTAATTATAGATAGGTTTAAATTTTATTTTAGTCTTCTAATTTTTTTTAAGTTTAATTTGATCTTCTTATTATTAAAAGGTTCAATTATATCCTGTAACTTTTAAAATGATTGAATTAAGTCCTTTTATTTTAAAGTTTCAATTAAGTCCCTTTTTTTTTAAATAGATTCAATTTGATTTCATCTAAAAACCAATTTTAATTTTATTTTTTAAAAAGAATGGAGAAAGAAAAATGGGACCATGCAAAAATTTGTTTTCCGGTTATAATAATTGATACTTCTTTTCTAGATGAATTATTAATAATTTATATGTTTAAATTAGCTAATTAGTGGAATACTGGTAACACTCTTTTTAAAAACTGTTGTTAATATGTTGCCTAAAGTTTAGGCCACAACTTTTTTTAGGCCACATTTTCTTGGTTGTTGCCTAAACTCATTTTTTGTTGTAACGAGAGTGTCACTAATATTTCTCTAATAATTAAACAATATTATTTGATTATCTTTCTGTACCAAATATATATATATATATATATATATATATATATATATATATATATATATATATATATATATATATATATATATATATACTTGAGTCTTGATTAGATAAATTTCTCCATAAATATTTGTAGAAGAAGAAAATAAGAAAAAAAAAAATAAAACAAATTTCTTCATTAAGTTTTAAATTAACTTATATAAAAATTAATTTGTATAATTTTTCTTCTTTTTAAAATTATTTTTAACTTGTAGAAAATAAATTGTTGTTTTTTTATTCTTCTATAAATTCTTATAAAACAATTTACACCTTAAATTAATTTTAGGGTCTTCATAAAGAACTCAGTCAAGTGCTAGTCTTTGATTAATTTATAAATATCCAATTTTCTCTTTTGTCATTGTGTTTAATTCTTTCATATAATAATCCTCGCATTTGGCATGCTTCCATTTGGTTGTTATTATATTTTCTTTACAATAAACATTTGTGCATTATTAAAACAAAAACAGTCAATAAATTAACTCCTTGTAGAACAAGGACATCACACTAATTATAAGATCCCACCACTTAATAAAACTGCCATTACTTTCTAGATCGCAATCTATACAGAATATCTCCTTTTTAAAGGACAAATTTTAGTCTTCATGCATTATTGAAAGTGGTGGCTGTAATTATCAAGTAGTATTTAAAACCAGACACGGCTACTAATCATCAATATTACAATTTGTATCTAATATATCTCAAGGAATAAGTTTGAGTTTAATGATTGAAGAGCCTTATTTATTTATTTATATATATATATATATATATATATATATATATATATATATATATATATATATATATATATATATATATATACTTTTTTTGTTTTATATCAGAAGTTTCCTATAACTTTTAGGAATGATATTAATCATCCAACAAATTAAATGTTTTTTTAATAAATACCTCATCATATATATCATTCCTAAAAGTTATATGGAAACTTCTGATATAAAACAAAAAAATAACATGCATTATGTCCGGGATATGATTATCAAAAGGGCATGTCCAACAATTCATTGTTTTTTATTGAGCATACACGTTTGCAAAATTTGTTTTCTTTCTCACTTTTAAAAGCATCGTGACTCAAATAAACTTCCCTGCTTTGGTGAGCTATGATACTAGCTATTACCCCTTTTATGTTTCTTAGCTCTGTCCCTTGAATTTGAGTTTTCTCAAGTGATAGTAATCTAAATGGAAAGCTAGCTCAATTATTAAATAGTTTAGAGTTCCATATCTACTTGTAACCTATTTTATCGTTTGACTGGTACAAGTGTAGGATGCAAATCATAGAAAACATACAGCACAATTGTAATATTTCAAACAGCGAAAACAAGTATCATTATGTGATATGATCAGTAAAGACCAAATTTATTTCGGATTTTTTAAAGGAAAACTCACAATCCAGCTTGATAAGTCACATTGTTATGACAATCAGTGTCTTTTCTCTAGCTAGCAAGCATTAATTAGGAACTATTTATTGTCCCACAAACTTGTTGCTTTGGCTATTAGTCTTGCCATCATTTGTTTACACCGAGCATCTATAGTTGATTAATGGGTTTGAAGTAGAGGTTCTCCAAATTAAGAAATGCTAATTAGTTTCTTAGTGGGATCGTGAGTCCCATTGTAATGTAATATTTTATGAAGAAAAATGCTAGCAAAACTTTGTGATTGACCGAAACTTATTAATAATTATCAGTTTTCGTAAATCTTAAATTTAAATCAAAATAGGTAATCATTAAATGATAAACATATTTTACAAAAATTGATGAATTTTAATAAGTTTTTATCAAATTTCAGTCAATTATAAAGAATGTGTTAAAAAATATATTAAAGAGAGTGTTGTTACTATTTTCCTTTTATGTTTGATGCAAAGTCAATCCAAAAATGATGTAAATAATTCATTTATTTTTGTAAAACTTTTTATTTTACTACTACTATTATTGTTTGAAAAATAGTGTCAAAAGAATAACTTTTTCCCACTAAAAGATTGACTGATGTATTTTAATCATCCTACTATTTTATTAAAAAAAATTATTAATAAAAAAATAAGTTAAATTATAATTTTGATCCCTCTTTAATTCTGTATTTAAAATATAATAAGTAAATATCCTTTACTAGATAATATGCTAACTAATGTCAAAATTATGTAGTTTTTTATATATTACCACAAAAATAATATTAATCGCTACAATGGTTATATTTATTAAATTTATATTCTAACAAAATATTAAGTAATATAAGTACAAAAGTTTGAAAATTATAATAATAATTGATCAGATACTCAAAATTACAAAATCTCATATCGCTTGAAAAATAATAAAATTTAAAATTATATTAAGATCTTTGAAATTTTGAATTAAAAAAATTAAATTATTATTTTGATCTTTTATGTTTTCATGTTATTTTTTTCTTTTCTACTTTAGTTCTTTATATTTAAAAGTTTTATTTGATTTTTTATGTTTTTAAAAATCTATTTCCGTCTTTTGGTCAATTTAATCTTAACAATGTTAGTATCTAAATTTTAAAATAATTAATTTAATACAATGATAATTAATAACCACCCCTATTTGTAAAGGACAAGATCAGAATCACATATTCATGTAATTTATCCTTCACCTCAAGCATTCTTGAGCAATCAACCACCAAATTGGTAATTTGTCTCCATAAGGGGACTCGTCACATATTGAAGCTTCTAGCTAAGGAACAATCAAACAAGTACTCCATCAATCAATATTCATGTCATATATCGCTCATCGCAAGTATTCTTGAGCGCGCACACCCTTTGTTGGAGCCTATGAATTCTGGTTCTGGTTATGATTTGCAATTTTGTTTTGATTTTGTTTCTTGACAACTTTGACAGCGTGGAAGACAATTCTGCGCTCAACGATGAGTACGAATTGAGTACTATTTAGGTTTGGTAAAACTCAAACTTGAGGAAGCCACAATTGCAATGATTTGTAGAATGCTAGTGGCGAGGGTTTGGAGGGCGAGGGTTTGGAGGTTGATTGCTCAAGAATGCTTGCAATGACGCATAAATCAAATGTATATGTGATTGTGACAAAGATTTTAGTTGTCATTGTGTTAAAATTAATTATTTTAAAATTTAAAATACTAATGATATTAAGGTTAGGCTTACAAAAGGACTAAGAACTTTTCAAAAAATATAAAAAAAAACTAGAAAAACAGAACTTTTAAAACATAAATGATAAAAAAAACAAAAAAAAATATAAAAGATCAAAATAATAATTCAGCTTAAAAAATACAAAGACAACTTACCCCCTTCAACCTCCACAACCAACTTCTTGATTATACAATGCAAGTTAGGCATGCATGTTAATATATATGAGTATGTATGTATACCATTACCAACAATTTTTTTTTATCAACAATAATGATATTATATTAATTACACCATAGGTGCAAAAATATGTACATAAAGGATTGACAAAGCAGCCGACATGGTTGTAACTGAAAGCATAAAATAGTTGTCCCTCTAGATCAATTTGTTTCCTGAACATGAAAAAAAAAATCATCATTTAGAAAACGAATGTTTACCTATACAACTTAGGATTTGCATATGTAAAGATATGTACTCTGAGAATTCTAATAAAACAATTATCACACCTCCTAATAAGCATAACACTTCAACAAATAGTTAAACAAATACCTGGATCCGCTTGTCATTGTTGGAAAGAGACAATAAAATCACTTTGATGTCATTAACTATGAACACAGAATTTTATGCCATAATTTCTCCTCATCTAGTATTTGCTCTTCAAAAATTATCGTGTTCCTTTGTTGCCATAAGTTCCATACTATGGAACTCCACCCAACAAACCACCATAAGTTATAACATGAGATATCGATTGGATTTTCAATACTTCATACCATCTCCACCAAATAGTTTGTGCCACTTTACACAAGAAAATTACATGTGAAACATCCTCATCACTTTGTCCACACAATCCACAAGCAAGGTTATCCTCTAGAAGTTGAATTTGTCTTTTATAAAGGAAATCTTATTTAGAATTTTGATTTGTCAAAATCGCTTAAAAACTTCCTCCTCATTTGATCCCACCTTCAACTTTTGTAAGGTTATATATGTGGATTTAAGTGTGAAGTTATATGATGGGTTGAAGGTCCAAATCCAATTATCTTCTCCAAGGCCTTCAATATTAACATTGTTAACCAAGGCAAAGAACTCCTCCACCAATTGATCCTCCCATTGGAACCATTCTCTCCTCCATCTAAATTCTAAAACCCACCTACCATTTCTCCATGTATCCATCTTTTCTACACATTCTTCTTTTTGTTTTGAATTATGGAACAACCTTACAAATTTATGTTGCAATCTTTCACTGACACTCCCACTCCACCTATCCTTCCAAAATCTAGTATGTGACCCATCTCTTATTTTCCATTCCACCATCTCATCAAACCATATATCATCTTCTCTTCCACACACCTTTTTTATGTCCCTCCACCAAATAAACTTATTTGATTTCCTTCCACAATCCCTCAACCCTTGCCAACCCAAATACTTAAAATCTAACACCCTCTCCTAAAGCTCTCTTCTATTGTGGAAAAGATTTCATCTTCATCTAATAAGTAAAGCAATATTAAACAAAAAAAAAAAATCATTGACACCCAAACCTTCATTCTCCTTAGAACAACAAATTTTCTCCCACCCAACCCAAGATATTTCCTCCCTCCCATCCTCACACCCCCACAAAAAACCTCCTTTGTATAACCAATTTTCTAGAAATTTTTTTTGGATTTTTTTTTAAAAAAGAAGGAAGAAAAGAGGTAAAGAAGTGAGTACCTCCCAGGTATTAAAGATGTTTGTGGTGGTGCTAAAGAGTTTGATGAGATGCTTTGAATTTGCATCAGATTGAAGTGAGTTTCCACAAAAGTAAATTTGGGAGTATCGGAGTGGCAAGGGAAGAAATAGAGAGATTCTCAAAGTACCTAAATTGTAAAATTTTGACCATCCCATTTGTGTATTTGGATATTCCTATTGGTGCAAATTTTAAAAAATTGAAGACTTGAGTCAATCATAACCAATTTTGGCAAGAAGCTTGCATCATGGAAATCATTACTAACCCATAGAATGACCTGACATGTCTAACATTTTTGGCTAGAAAGTCATTAGATTTAATTACTCTTGTTTGTTGGTTCTTATATTTTGATTTTCATAGTTTTAAAGCTCATTTTTAAATATTAATCATTTTCAAATTCTTCCAATTAAGTCCTTCATCCCATATTTTCACCTAATAATTAAAAAGGATGCAATAGAATTGTGACGTATATATAATTGTATTGTGTAGATTCAAAAAGAAAAAAGTATAAAATAAAATCAAATAATCAAAGTGTATAAAATGTAGCGAAAGTCATTTTTTATCCCTACATTTTCATTTATATATTTGATATTCTTTTATGAAGTTATACAAATCAATAATATACCAAACTTATAGCTAGTTAAATTTCTATTAATTATTGGATGATAAAACAATCATCTAATAATTAAAATTTAAAAATAAAACTACGCATAAATGAAAGTAATAAACAAATAAATTATGAATTTTACTAAAACAATTTGTGTGGATTAAATATTATAAATAATTGAGCGAATAATATTCTCATTATGATTGACTAAAAACAAAAATTATCATTATGATTCTAGAATTCAGTGAAGCGTTCCACATCTATCAAGCTAGTTTTTGTTGTGTTAGGGTCTATGACGTACTCATCTCGTCATGTAATAGAATTTCAAAACACTACAACGGCTTAATCAGAATAGGACATGTGATATGATATCAAAAAGAAAAAAAAGAATTGGACATGTGAAAAATTCAAAACCTTACAACGGTACATTTTCCAAAGCGCGATCCTTTTCTTTATTTCCAAATATCTCTTTATTTTTGGGATTTGCTTTTTCTGATTTGTTTGGACTTTGGAGTATTACTATTGTTTTTGTTTTTTCTTTATTCCATTCTTCTTTCTGTCTCAAGCCTTTTAGTCAAACAAAATAAACTTGTAAACGGTAAGCCAGGTCAAATAACGAGTGTTGGAAGGCTCGTGATAGAATTAGCCAAACGAATTTAGTTTCGATAAGAAATAAGAGATGTGAGAGGGATTAACTTATTACGCTAATCAATTTTTTTGTTGAAAGAATTACCTAATCAATTGGAGTGCGTTACTTTCGTTATTTTTTATTTTAAAAATAATTTCTTATTTTTATCTTTTTTTAAAATTTAAAAACATTAATTATTATATTTTTAACCATACTTTTATTTATATATTTCTTTGAATAATTAAACATTAATCATAAATGAGAAAAAGATAAAAATTATATTAGTTAACAAGATAAAAATAACATTAATATAAATAATAATTACACTTGTTAATCTTCATTTTATCTTTAAAAGTAGACAATTGCACTTTTAAAAGATGACACAAACACATTAACGGAAATCATAATAGTATAATGACAATTGCACTTTTAAAAGACTGATAAAGTTAATCAGTGTTTAAAGTTAAAATTGGTCACAACAACCGATTTTGCAATATCTTTCTTGAAAAGAAAGTGAATAAGTTCAACACATTTATATTTAAAATAATTTGAAATTAATTGACAGCATATCTATGACGTCTTTTTTTTTAATTATAGTTGGTATCATAGTAATTATAACGTAACTAAATAAAAAAAAATCTGTAACAGCAAAACGTATTGAATTGAGCATGCGTAAGAATAATTACTTAATGTGATAGGGGCATGTATATTTGTCTTACTCGTATGGTTTTGTTGGAGAAGAAAAAGAAAGAGAGAAAGGGGACAAGGAGACGTGGGAGAGTGATAACGAGGTGTCAATAATAAGATGAGATGATGTAATGTCTGTCATGTTATCACTTGATAAAAATAGACTAACAATAGATATTAAAATAAAACGTAAAAAAAATTTCAAGTACTGGATTAAAAAATTAAATATTAGTAATAATTTAAAAATGACTTATATTTCAGATATGAAAAACTTATCTTTTAAATTCATATACTACATCTCATATTTATATTATCTATCTAAGATATTAGTATACCGATTGATATATATATATATATATATATATATATATATATATATATATATAATATATATATATATATATATATATATATATATATATATATATATATATATATATATATGTATATATCAATTTTAGTAAGAGAGTGAGGTCTTTAATTTATTATAATTTTTGTTAAACATTTTAGGAAATGATGTGAAATAAGAAAATAAGAAATTTCATAAATACATGGATATAAAATAACATACTTGAATCTAAGAGTATTTTTAATTGGTAAGTTTTGGTTAAAATATATATTTATTTTATAAAATTATCAAAGTTCATTTTTTATTTTTTAAAGTTTTTTGTTTATTTTTTCTAACAAAATTAAAATGTGTGACTTTTTTTATTTGGAATTAGATTTAAACAAATCTAAACTTACATAATATTTTTAATTTAAATTTTAAAATTTAATTTTTTTACTATTAAAAACCAACACAACTTATGTTAAAAATTCAAAACATAATTAGTGGGATTAAAAATATCCAGAAAACACAGGAAACAAATTAAAAAAAAAAAAGTGCAAGAAATCCCTTTGACCCTTTCCCTAGTAGCGCCGCACCACCCACTTCCAGGAATATCAACAAATTAGAATCAATCTAGATCAAGAAAAAGAAAGAAAAAAAACACACAAATTAAAATCCAACTCAACTCATTCATCTACTCAAACAACTACAAGGCCTCATCTCCATTGGTGTTATTTGGATAGCCGCGCATCATCAAGTGCCAATAATCCATATTCCTGTTGGGCATATGTCGAACACCCTATGTGCATCAATCATGCTTTTACAATTCTCATACATTTCAATCACCTTGTTGTTAAATGTGAGATCGCTCCTAAAAGCAACTAGCACCAATTTTGACACATTTGTTCAGCTTTGATCCCTTTGTTCATCCATTCAACTGTCTCTTTAACTTTTCCCTATCTGCACTTTCACACCAGTATCAAAGATTCCCCTCCCATCAACAATAACCTCAACGTTTCAACCACAGACCCATCATTCCAACCCTCCTCCTTCCAATCAATTTCCTCACCATAACCATCAACCTTGTGTTAGCCCATATTTTCGACGAGCTAAAATATGTTCTAAGTATGCATTGGATGTCGTCTCGAGGTTCGGAGCGTATTACAGAGCAAGAGTCTGGCCAGGACCTGCTCGAATCGAAAAGAGAGGAGAGTCTTTAAGAAGGAATTCCCAGGTTCAAAGGAGTATTTACGAAGTACAAAGCTAAGACAAGAAAGAGGACTTCGAGTTATTGGGCAATTCGAACTGGTGTATGGACGAGTCGAAGTCGAGGCAGCAAGAGTTCTGGACTTAGCATAATTTCTGAACAAATCTTCACTAAACCAGTTCGACTTCGAGCAAGATGGATAACCGTTCTAAGGAGCAGTTATGTGCATGTAAGATGTACATGCAGGACACTTGGCATTCGGATAATGTTCGACCGTTAGGGCAGTTTATTTTCGAATGTCTATATATAGCAGTTTTTAGTAGATTTTGAGGTCGCAAATCATTTCTACAGAATCCTTATACACTCAAAGTATCCCAGCGCAGAGAGAAACGAGTACACAAGGAGAATGTATGTTTGTTTGTGAACCATTTTAAGTTTCTGTAAACTTTACATTTCGAATGCAATGTTACGTTTCGTTTTATAATTCCTGCATTTTAAATGGTTCATTCGATCGAATGAACTCGCTGAGCCTTTACATTCTGCAATTTTCCTTTCCTTGCCTAGTTATTTCCAGCCTTTCGATTTCTGTTAAACAATTTTACTTTCTGCAAATTTCGAACCAGTAAGTGTTTGTTGCAACGATGAACATTCAAAGCTTTAATTTAAACGCAAAACACACAATGACATGCTCCTGAGATTCACTAGTTGATCTCGCAAGCAATTAACTTAGACTAGCGGTTGTTTACCAAATTCCAGTGTAAACAAATTGGCACGCCCAGTGGGACGGTCAATTGTGTGTTTTGGTTTTAAATTATTTTAAAGTTTGTTTGTGCAGTTGGTTTATTGCTTCTTAATTGTTTTGATTTTGTATGCATTTAAGAAGTGGGAAATCTGTTCCACACTTAACAGAATTCAAAACTCGTACAAGGATGGCTAGACCACCCCCAAGCAATCGAAACAATGACCTTCCAAATATGGAGGGGCAACCAACGCAAACATCTGTCAGTAATGCCAATATAAATTCTGGTATAGGAGCAATTCCTGACCAAACTGTTGGCACAATTAGTTCAACCGCTTCGACGGTTATGAATCAGACAGGGGTAACCTCTCCCATGACCAACATGACGTTGGCAAGTTCGACCACGTCAGCGTCTGCTTTTGCCCCTTGGAACAATCCTAGTTTAGGGAATCCCAGTGGAAGTCCCTTTCGACCGCCTCAAAATCCTCTATATGGCATGCCTACATCTTTGATGGTAGGGTTGCAAAATTCTCAACCAAACATAGAGAATCTTAATATGGCCTCTCCATCAGGATCTGTAGCGGGCAATCAAGGTAGGGTAATTCCGCAACATTTAACTAATACATCCGTTTTGTCACTCAGACAACAAATGGATGAAAGTAACCATGATATGGTTAACATGTTAACACAACAAATAGGAACTGTTATTAACCCCTTTAATTCAAAATACAAATGACAGTTACCAAACGTTAACAAATCAAATAAGTCGAATTGCTGACTTTTTTGGGGCACCACCCATACAGCAACCACCGATTCGACAGATCCAAATACAGGCGCCTGTCCAAGAGATACAGATGCCTAATAACCCGGGATGCAAATGGCTCAAGCACCACAACCAGTGGCACGCATAGAGCCACCAGGTCCAACAGGTCGAACCAAACCCTGGTATAGTATTGGTAAATAGGAACCAAAATGCTGATGAAGTAATAGGGAATATTCAACAAAACCGTTTCGATATGCAGAATAACCTAGCCCAAATGGTCGAAACGATTTTGGTGCAGAATGGTTTGAACTTAGGCTTACATAGGCCTAATTTTGTGTCTCCATTATCTGAGTATGTGTTACAGACAGAATTACCAAGGGGTGTGAAAATCCCTAAGTTTACCAAGTTTGCGGGAGAGACAAATGAGTCCACTGTCGAACACGTTGCTAGATATTTGGTCGAAGCAGGGGATTTGGCTAATAATGAAAATTTAAGAATGAAATTTTTCCCTAGTTCCTTGACTAAAAATGCTTTTACATGGTTTACAACCCTTCCTCCTCATTCCATACATAATTGGAACCAATTGGAAAGGATTTTCCATGAGCAATTTTATATGGGACAGTCTAAGATCAGCCTTAAAGAGTTAGCCAGCGTTCGACGCAAGGCACTTGAATCAATTGATGATTATTTGAACAGATTCAGACTCTTAAAGGCAAGGTGTTTCACCCAAGTCCCTGAACATGAATTAGTCGAAATGGCTGCTGGTGGCCTAGACTATTCGATTAGAAAGAAATTAGATACCCAGTTTTTAAGGGATATGGCTCAATTGGCTGATAGAGTTCGACAACTCGAACGGTTGAAGGCCGAAAAGGCTAGAAATTCTAAATTCCACAAGAAGGAAAAGGTTGCATATGTCGAAACCAATGACAGTGACCAGGAGTTCGATATTATTTATGAAGATATCGAAGACAGTGAGGTTGATTTAGCAGAATTAAAACCTGGACCTCCTTATGTTTGTAAACTCCTTAGACCTTCCAATGGAAAAAACCCTGTTGAACCTAAAAATGATAAATTTGTGTCTAAAACTTATACATTTGACATAACTAAATGTGATGAAATATTTGATTTATTAGTCACAGATGGCCAGATTGTTGTTCCTAAGGGCTTGAAAGTACCCCCAATCGAACAACAGAAAAAAAGGGGTTATTGTAAATTTCATAATTTCCTTGGCCATAAAACCTCACGTTGTGTTCTTTTCAGGGATTTGGTTCAAAAGGCTCTTGACGAAGGAAGGCTAAAATTTGGTGAGAAACCAAAGGTTGTTCAGGCAAATGCTGAAACATCCAAAGCTGCCGAAACTCTCTATGCGGAGCCCCAAGAAATAATGATGGTCGAAACAATGGAGGTGTCCCATGTGCAAGTTCAGGATGTATCTGAAGAGGATTACAACGAACAGATGAAGGTTGTTTATCCTCAAGCTGAGGAGGAGTTAATTGATTTCTTGAACAGATGCAAACTCGAAAACAAGATTGTGATGCTCTGCCCTCGCTGCAGTGCAGTATGTGATAAGGAGGCTACTGAGGGCCTCAAGAAATACCAAGTTGTTAACAAGGGGGCAAGGCAGAACCAACGTTTCGATAAAGGCAAAAGAGTTATGGTGCAGTCGAATACTAATCAGAAGTCAGGTCGAAGGAATACTTTCGCTCCTCCTGGTTCAGTGCCGGTCGAAAAATGGATGCACCAGGGACTCATAAGGTTCAACAAAGGGATTATGGAAGTAGGTGGTTCGAGTGGAACGAAGCAAATTGGCCCACAGGAGGCCAATAGGTACTCGTATAGGAACAATTACAAAGGAAAGAATCCTATGACGAGGACCCAATGGCGTAGGTTCCAGCGTCAGAAGAAATTGGCCCAGCAGAACCCGCAAATGGGCCAATATAAAGAAGTATCTAGGAGGCCAGTAAAGGAGAGACTCCTGCCTCCGGTGGATGAAGATAAGATGGAGGATGAGGATCTACTGGATTCTGAGCCAGATTTCGATGTCATCTGTGTGGTATCTATCTTGCCATCTGAATATGATGTCCAATCTGAAGTTACTGAGATCGAAAGTGAGTTCGATCATTTTGATATGGCTGACCCAAAGCCAGTATGTTACTATGTTATGAATAATGGCTGTGTGGAAGAGCAAGTAGCTTATTTCGAAAAGCCAGATTTTCAGATGAAAAGTCATCTCAAACCTCTTTTCATCAGAGCAAAAGTTGAGAATGTTGGAATCAACAAAGTGCTCATTGATGGAGGAGCGGCTGTCAACTTAATGCCTCGATCTATGCTCTACAAGATCGGGAAACATGACACTGATCTATCTGCCCACAACATTGTGCTTTCGAATTATGAGGGTAAAACTGGCTATTCTTTGGGAGCCATTCAAGTAGATGTTGCTGTAGGCAGTATAGTTCGACCAACTCTTTTCCTGGTGATACAGTCTAAGGCTAATTTTAACTTGCTATTAGGAAGGGAGTGGATTCATGGAGTTGGAGCTGTGCCATCTACCCTTCACCAGAAGCTCATTATCTGGAGGGAAGATGGGATTGTGGAAAATATAGAGGCGGATCAAAGCTTCTATAAGTCAGAGGTCGATAATGTTACTGCACAAACCTTTGACAAAAAGTTGGCTAACATAGCGCCTTGTGGTGACAAGGAGGCTGTTGTCGAATCGAGTGACAATGTTGTCCACTCTGTCAAACTCCATCCTACTTATGGGTTTATATGGGAGAGGGAGGAAATTAATGATGTTCCCTCTGAAGATGGAGTCATTCCACCAACTGGGTGGAATATATATGAAGATTAATATGACTGAGGCCGCTGCATGGGCCAGAATTACGGCTTATATGGCCGAAAATAGACTAAATACGGCCTTCGAGGCTGAGTCTCAACAAAATATGGCAGTTGAAGCCAAGATCGAAGATCATGAGAATAAAGAAACAAAGGATCGAAGACTGGATTGCATATATGACGATGAGCCGCTGGGTTTCGAGAAAAATCCCGTAAGTGAGGTGCCAAAGATGCAGGCTCAAGATCCTTTGGAAGAGGTCGATATGGGAGATGGCTCGATTAAAAGGCCAACTTATATCAGTGCCAATATCACCTCAAGTTTAAAAGAAAAGCTGGTGCCTCTTCTTAGAGAGTTTAAAGACTGTTTTGCTTGGGATTACCACGAAATGCCTGGGTTAAGCAGAGAATTGGTCGAAATGAAGTTACCTATCAAGGAGGGAAAAAGACCAGTAAAACAACTACCAAGAAGATTCGCACCAGAAATCATGTCCAAGATCAAGGAAGAGATCGAAAGGCTGCTGAGGTGTAAATTCATCAGAGCTGCCAGGGTCAGAAATCAATCACATCAGATTTCCCTTTTTACTCCCCAGCGTGACACGTGTCCCACTCAGCCTAGAAAGGTGGAATTAATGATGGGTAATGGAGATCGAGGCGACGGTTACACAGTGAACGTGCGATCGTGACGTCGTTTCAGGAAAGCTGGTAGAAGAAGAGAAAAAATGTCAACTTCTCATCTTCCTTCGATCTCGAATCGAAGCAGACATTTTTTGGGGGCAATTTGTTAGCCCATATTTTCGACGAGCTAAAATATGTTCTAAGTATGCATTGGATGTCGTCTCGAGGTTCGGAGCGTATTACAGAGCAAGAGTCTGGCCAGGACCTGCTCGAATCGAAAAGAGAGGAGAGTCTTTAAGAAGGAATTCCCAGGTTCAAAGGAGTATTTACGAAGTACAAAGCTAAGACAAGAAAGAGGACTTCGAGTTATTGGGCAATTCGAACTGGTGTATGGACGAGTCGAAGTCGAGGCAGCAAGAGTTCTGGACTTAGCATAATTTCTGAACAAATCTTCACTAAACCAGTTCGACTTCGAGCAAGATGGATAACCGTTCTAAGGAGCAGTTATGTGCATGTAAGATGTACATGGCAGGACACTTGGCATTCGGATAATGTTCGACCGTTAGGGCAGTTTATTTTCGAATGTCTATATATAGCAGTTTTAGTTAGTTTTTGAGGGTCGCAAATCATTTCTACAGAATCCTTATACACTCAAAGTATCCAGCGCAGAGAGAAACGAGTACACAAGGAGAATGTATGTTTGTTTGTGAACCATTTTAAGTTTCTGTAAACTTTACATTTCGAATGCAATTTACGTTTCGTTTTATAATTCCTGCATTTTAAATGGTTCATTCGATCGAATGAACTCGCTGAGCCTTTACATTCTGCAATTTTCCTTTCCTTGCCTAGTTATTTCCAGCCTTTCGATTTCTGTTAAACAATTTTACTTTCTGCAAATTTCGAACCAGTAAGTGTTTGTTGCAACGATGAACATTCAAAAGCTTTATATTTAAACGCAAAATACACAAGTGACATGCTCCTGAGATTCACTAGTTGATCTCGCAAGCAATTAACTTAGACTAGCGGTTGTTTACCAAATTCCAGTGTAAACACCTTGCCAGCACAATGTTACGAAGACCAAGACGAAGGAGAGCTCGCACTCACAAAGAAAATCATGGCGGCAATGACGACGACGATGATGGAGCAAGAGACTCCGATGATGGCTGTTCGGGAAGCACGAGGGAGGAACAAAAAATAGATGAAAATTCTTACAAAGACTAAATCCGAATTTTACGTATTTCACAAGAACAAAAATATATTTTAATCTCTAGTTTTTTTTATCATATTAACTTCATACACATTTTATTTTACTGATATTTTTAAATAATTCTTAAATGATTTATCCTTAAATGACTCACATTTAAATTTCTATATACTTAGAAAAGTAACAATAAACATTCTCACAAAAATATTAAATTTAATAGTAGATACAAACTATTATCATAAAAGTTTATACACTTTTAATTATTTATTTATTATAATTTTTAAGATAATTATTATAAAAATAATTATATATATATATATATATATATATATATATATATATATATATATATATATATATATAACCTTTTGAGAATGGTGAAAAAACAACTTTTTCAATTACAATGACATATTACTATTTTAACGATAAACGTCAACCAAAATGATGGTTTTGTAATACGTCTAAAAATTCAATGAATGTAATGTATTATTTATTCCAAAGAGTAAATATAAATGAAAACAGTTGTATACATTGACCCATTAATTAAGGAAGTGTAGTTTACATTTATTATATTGCTTTTTTAAATGTAGAAACGTCCGTGTGCAGTGCCAGATTGCTCGTTTGATACATAGACAACTAGAAGCAATCAGTTATTCCAATTTAGTGATTTACAACTGTATCTTGAGATCATCAATCGTAGAGTAAACACTGTCAAATTTTATCCAAAAATGTAAACAGTATCATACATAGGAAGTAAGAGAGGTTGCAGTTGTAGGAGAATTTTTACAGCAAAGATGTAGTATGAAAATGTGGAAACATTCTTAAAGAACACTATGGTTATATATAGAGGTAATGTGGTAAAAATTTATTTGGCATTCACATATTCTGTTTCTACTTGTATAAAACAGAGGAAGCTAGCTACTCTTTAGAAGGAAGAAAGGGATTGAAGTTGAAGACAATAAAACTTGCTAAATACTAACTAACTAGAAGTAAGTGTGAAAAATATAGTGCACACTGACATAGTAGAGTAAATTTAAGTACCCTTGGACCACTGACAGCAAATATAGCCAAACACCCATTAATGCTATTTGCCAATCCCACATGTTTGGAAGTGAAGAGCGAATTCAATTTGAGACTTGAGAGCATATGATGGTGATCCCAAATTAAGCCAAGTCTAATTTAGTAAAAAAACCAAAGACGCACCCACTCACCATTCAATCCCAAATGGGTAGTATCTCTATCTCATCAACAAAACTCTGTTGCGGAAACAACTCATCAGAAAAAGCGGCACAGATCTCGATTCCCTCTGACCCCATTCCCATTGGCGGAAACACCCAACCGTCAACAACATCGACCAACACGAACTCCGGTCTGGAGTCAACGGAGTCAAAGCTGCTGTCTTCAATGTTGGGAAGTTCAACAATCTCGCTCAGCTCCGAAGACTCCGGAGTCTCCGAGTCCGAGGATTGCGTCACGGGGTCGAATTTAACCATGGAGGCCGCGGCCGTGGCCGCAGCCTGGATGTCACGTGGAGCGCACGTGACGGGCCTGGGGAGCAGGTCCGCAATTTCGGGGAAATTGAGGATTGCTGACTCGCCCTTGATGGTGAGAGCCGCCACGTCGTGGGCTCGCGCCGCCATTTCAGGAGTGGCGAATGTTCCGAGCCAGATTCGGGACTTCTTGCGTGGCTCGCGGATTTCGGACACCCATTTGCCCCAGTTGCGCTTCCGCACGCCGTGGTACACCGGGTGCTTGCTGCAGTCCCTGGGCCTCTTGCTCTGTTTCTGGGCCTGGGCCTTTGGGCCCGAATGCTGCGAGGGTGAAAATGTGGAGGAGGAGGAGGAAGAAGAAGAAGAAGAGGAAGTTGTTGTTTCGGAAGAGGTTGTTGCTTGTTGTGTCATTGTGATTTGTAAGTGAGTGAAGTTAAGAATGGTGGGAATGTTTTTGGTTTCTTGGAGCCCCAGGCACATACATATAATAGAGGAGGAGGAGGAATGAGGAACACAATCATATGGCGTAGTCTTTTTGTAGTGAAATAATAATAGGCTCTCGTACAGCGACCCTTGACCTACCAATTTATATATTTCACACACTTCACTCTCTTTTTTCAACTTTTTTAACCATCCATGAAAAAATATCATCCAGCATGATTTGACTAGCTCACTTTGAACTTGGAACATGAAAATTGATAGCGTGAAAGAGTACACTTTATTATGTTAATTTTGAAATTCAATTATTTCGTAATTTTTATTTGTTTTCATTTGATGATAATTGTGATCTTTTTTACTTTAAAGGAGGAAAATTCTGCATCCAGCAGGAACAATGGCAGTGCATTTTTTATTCTCAATTTGTTTTTAATATATTGAATGAAATTTGATGTTCACTTATTAAGTAGCTTAGGTCTACCTTTTATTGGCGAGACTAATATAAAAGTACACTTCTAACGTTTTAGATGTATTTAGAGCGAAAATAGTGACTTTTTTGTCTTATTTTATTTGTCTTAATTTTTTGGTTGATTTTTTTATTTGTTGTTTAACATAATGCATACATATTAAGAAAATAATTATTTAGACTAAGGTTTATTCATAATAAAATAAGCTTATTTGCCGTTAATAACTACCTTGTATATTTCCTTTTTAAAAAAATTACAATATATATATATATATATATATATATATATATATATATATATATATATATATATATTAGTGTATTTATTTCTTACAGGTATTACGAGAAAAAAATAATTAGTACTTTTTAAATACTCTAAAAGACTAAAATAGTAAAAAAATTGAGAGAAAATAATTCAAAAAATAACAATTTGTTCGAGATTGACCAAACTAATACGTAATAGATGGCTAACTGGAACTAAACTCTACTAGCAGAGATCCAAGATTTTTTGACTAAGATAACCAAGTTGATGTGTCTAAGATAGATTATTGAGTAAAACCAAACTCTATTAGATAGTTTTGTCTAAGATAACCAAGTTGTAGTGTCTAAGATAGATTATTGAGTAAAACTAAACTCTATTAGATGAGATCTAAGATTTCATGACTGATGCCCAATTTCCCATTAGAAGAATTGGGCTCAAGCATAGTCATAAACAAAGAAGAAGTATACTAATGATCGTTTTTAAAATAAAATAGTTGCAGTGATTTTTTCACTTCATTTATTATATTTATACCAACTCATTTAACCAAAGAATGAGACGAAAGACTATTGAAAAGTCCATTTCTCTCATTTCTCTATTATTTAAAACCGTGTAATGGAAGTAGTTTACAAAATAACATTTTTGTCTCTGAAATATTTATTTGGACAAGTACTAGTTGATGTATGTGTGGAGGATGGATTGGAGGAACGAAACGCAACGGGTACAAGTGGCCCCACACCAATATTGTAGCTGCAACGTTCATTATATGATTTCTGGCTAAGTCTCATAAGTCCACATCTCCTCTTTCTTGTGCCCGTTGCCGTTGTGATCAAATTGTCTCTTGTTTTGTCCAAACCCCGTTCCTCACTATTTCAAGAAATTCACAAACCCATTGGCTTTCTTCCACCTTTTTACCATATAGCCTTTGACAAAGTCTATTACACACCATAACTTACTTTTTTAATTTCCTTGTTGTTATTTTTCATTCCTTTCCCTCGGTTTTCCTCCTATTTTTTTTTTCAATTTTCGTGTAATAATTTAGGACTTGGGGTGAAAATGAAGTAATTAGAATCATAACCTTGTATCCTTTTGTTGGAAATTAAAAGAGGAAGGAGCGTATCTACCATAGGCCACACTAGGATTTGGGTTGTCTAATGCACTAGTAGTGTCTTAATCATCCTTTCTAATAAGAGAGGAAAAACATCTCTACCATTGCAAAAGCGTTACTATAGGATTGCAAATTTGCAATGCCCTAGATGCTTAAATTTAATTCGAGCTAACCTCTTGCAAGAGATTGATAGATGTGACACTTAAAAATGGTCAATAATTTGGAGCTAAGATTCTTCCCGTGGAGGAGGTTGAAAAGAAAAGAAATATATATCATTTCGATACAACCACTTAGAGTTGGAGTGTCTAACGGTAAGTATATAAATAATAAAACGTGCAATTTCCACCTTAGTAAGTTCTGTGAATGTTCAACGACTGATATAATATAACAGTAGTATTCAAAGAAATTCAGCTCTATTTTCACAGTCCTAATTGGCTCGTGAGATGGAAGTCTTATTTTGTTACTAATTAACGGACAAATGATGACAAAAACCAAACTATTAATATATTTTTTAATGGTCCCGGAAAATATTAACGTGGTTCCATAATTCGCATTTGTCTTGACATATATATGATCATTATAGCGCCTCGAAAACTAAAAAGAAATAGGACAAAACATGGGAGAGGGGTGTGTTATTAATGATAAAACGATGGTCGCTAACACAAGAGTCGTCAGAGAAACTTCTTTTAATTTGTGCTTAGTTTACACGTTTACTTGACAAAGAAATGGATCTGGTTACAGAAGTAGTCTTTTTCTATTTGCTAATTGCGGTTGGTTTTCATTATATTATTATCAATGCATATTACTTTACAATAATTGAGAGAATTCGTTGATGTAAAAGACCTTTTAATTTGCTGAATTCACATGCCGTTTTATAAAATTACTCCACCAAATGGTCATTAAAATTGGATTAGTACACTACATAAAAATTAAAAAAATTGGATTAGTACTACAAGGTTAACTTACACAAGGGATTTCATTAGATATTCTAATTAATGGTACGATCTTAGTCTATCTTTATCACTGCTATGGTCCTAAAACTACGGCTTTTAATAAGGACATATTCATACATGAATTATAAAATTGGAGGAACTTAAATGCTAATTACTACGGTTTGCGACTGTTTCGACTTATTCAGTAGCCTTAAATTCAAATCTTGATTATAATTACATTAAATACGTAGAGAAATTTTTTTGTTTCCATATAAAATAATTTTATTCGACTTGAACAACATATTATATAAAATAGTTTTATTTGACTTGATCATCATATTTACTAGATACATGTCATCTTTATTTAAAAATAATATAAATTATTAACTTAGAATGATCTTTTTGTGTATGATAATTAACCAGTCACAGTATTGAAAATATATTTGATTGTTTTTTTAAAGAATTATACTGTATTATTTATATAATGTTTTTACAATATTATTTTTTATTTTTTCATTATACCGCCTGTACTCTTAAGTCTTAAGACATATTTTTCTACATTTTTTTTTATCTCTGTCCTTTTTGTATTGTATAAAACTAATGTAATAATAATTTCTAATAAAAACATTTTTTTTACGACAACAGCGAAAAATATTTATCATAGAAAATTATGTTTGAATCAAATATTATTATTATTATTATTATTATGATAGTCAAAAAATTTTCCTCTAAATATTTAATAAAATTACATATTCAAAAAAAAAATCCAAAAGATCAAATTACCTCGTCATAATAAGGCTCACGTGGCCTTCATTTTTTTTAAGAAAGTACAACTAGCTAGCAGAAGTGTCACGTGATAGAATCTCAATATTTTGGATGCCATTGACATCATGATTTTTTATTTTCTCTTCCTTCTTGGCTTGCTCCACTTGTCTGCACGATTCTCGCATGTTTTCCTAGCTTCCAATTTCATCAGCTAGACATCTCTATATCTCTATGACTCTATCACTCTTTTCCCTCTCACTTGTCTGCATTGATTTTAATTTTATTTGTTGGGTGAGTGTAAACTCTATCAATTCTCTTGTGTAAAATCAATTTATGTGGTCAACGTGCATGCGCTGGGCATGAAATAAATGGCGTTACTGACGCGTGCATGCATGATGGGTCCAAATTAACCAACATCTCCCACTATAGCTGGCAAGGTTACCCACCACGTAATCAAAGCCAGTGTTTCTTGGTCGCCATTAACCAAGTTCAATTTGTCCACTCCAACACTAACCTGCTACCTTGTGGTATAACTAGCTTGCTAGTACAACTTCTGCACTTCCCACACCAAGTACAACTTCATTCTTGGACTTCATTATCGCTATATACATATCATTCCAACATCTCAGCTGACAGCACCAACCAATCAAATCGCCTGCTTTTAACCTAATCTACTATTTATAGTCTTATACTATTCCATCAGTTCATTTATACGCTCTGTGATCATATAAAAAGTGGATTTAATTAATGAAGAGACATGTTATTGTTGATATTTAGAAGATTTATTTATTTATCAATCCATTCATAACAATATTAAACGCTTTTTAATTATATTTTTTCTTTATTTAATTCTGAAATATTTTATATGCTTATTATATACACGAGAGAAAAAAATAATAGCATAGGTCATATTAAGAATTTTTTTTTAATATAAATAAAAATGAAAGGAGTGTCAATTTTCTTTAATCTTTCTAATCAAGTATTTTTTTTCTTTTTGTTCTAGCTACTGTCCTTTTTTTTTTTTTTTAAAGTTGTGATTGTTTTATTGATACGTTTAGAGGGAATAAACTAACATAATTGAGATTGTAAAGCAAAAAATTGTTGTTTGTCCTTCCTTCCTTATATAAATAAAATTGTGTAGAATTGAACCTAATGATCTTTTGTCAATGTTTATACAACTACTTGTACTAAAGAAATTCTCAATTGAGCATCAATGCGTTGTATTTTTCTTAATTTATAAGAATCAGAATCTTCAATTAATACTATTAAGATGTACTTATTTATAATATCGTTCTCAATGTGCATTGTATTAATTTCACCTTTTCTAAACAATAACAAATTGGGTAATTAAGAATGTCGCTCTACTTAAATTCCTAATTAATAAAAAATAAAGAAAGAAAAGCTCTGACTTGTTTATCGACAATAATGAATTAAATAATTGTCATCAACAGTTATATACCATTGGCAACGTGTAGCACGGTCCTATTTAATTTGCCATTCCCTTTGTACGATGTCATTAAAGGTTGAATTTGGTAAACTAAATAATGTCATTTGATATTTATTAGATCCACGTACGTACGCGATGCGATCTTGACAATATACGCTGAAGAAACTTTCTTACCTAAAACCTTACCAAATCCTTTAATTAAAATTCCAAGATCTTAATATGGTTGAAGGATCTGGGTTCCCTTTGGATAAATTACCGTGACACAAGTAAAAAGAGATTAAATACATTTTTAGTTTTTTAAATTATCATATTCTTTAAGTCTTTAAATTTTTTTCCTTATAAATGAGAAAAAACACCTACTTTTAACTAAAATCGCACATTTCCTTATAACATACAGAAATTAATTTTTTTATAGAAATTAAAATTAACAATTATAATATTTTCATTTTTCAGTGATTAAAAATATGTTTTAAAAAATTACACGGTATTTATGAGTAATATATGGAAAATATCATATTCTCTTGCAAAATTTGGGCATCCAAAAGATATTAATAGCTATGTCGGTTTGTCTTATTATTCTTTTTAGCCCCGCATGCATATCAATCAGATTAGGTGTCGTCTGTTTTCTTTTAGGCCGAGGGTTTTTGTATATTTAATAAGAAATATTTTTTTATGTATTTAATTTTTTTTAGATCTATAATAAACAATTTATAATTACTGATCATTTATTTTAAAATTATTAAAAAATTAATTTAGAGATTGAGAGAAAAAAAATAGTACAGCACAACAAAAGAGATAAATATATTAAGAAATCAAATCAAATCGATCAATTAACATGATATAGTGCAGCATCAAAATAATTATTGACATGGTTAGCTGACAAGAAATAGATGGTCGATGTTATTTCCCAGCTTCAGAAAATAGAGAAATTTAATGTGGAACACATGTTTTTCTTTATTGGTTATTAACTATTAATTATCTTGTTAGGTTGGGTCATTAATTAGTTCCTTGACTTGACTGGTTAAGGTGTTAACCTTGTTATACTAGTACTATTATACGAGATCACCATAAACAGTAAACATTTCATACTGTCAATTTCATGTTTTTTTAGTTCTCATTTTCTTTTAGCACTCTCTTTATTTCCTGGTAGGGTGGTACATCTCCTAACACCTAAATCATCTGGCTCTCTATTTTAAGGTCAGTTAGGAAGAGAAAATAAAATCACAACGAAAATTACATTGAGCAAATAGTTTTTCGAGAGGGGTTTGAGTTCATTTGCTTCTATCTAGCACAAAGGGAAAGATATTTTGTTTGAGTAAGTAATAGTGCTACATTGTGTGCTGAAGTTGGCTTTTATCCAAGGTAAATAAGCCACAACTAATCGGCAATAGAGGAGCTCAATATAGATATGTTATAAAAAAATGTTTTTTTTTTAAGTTAAAAAAAGGAAGTTATGCATTAATAATATAAAATAATTTTACAATGTTATTTAATTATAGTTTGTCATGGTAATTATCTTCAAAATCATTTCAACAATAATGTTTAATTAGTTGACAATGTAACATTTTTTTATCTTGCATGTTTATTAAACTTAAATGTTTTATTTGGTTCATATGAAATACATTTTTTTTATAGGCTATCTAAGCAGGGGATGATATCAACCACATGCTTGGACAGATATTCAACAACAATATCACTTGGTTTAGGTCAGTAAATTATTGTTGCTTTATGCACAAATTAGATTGTAAACAGAAAAATACGAATAGAACGATATGTGAAGATTATTTCTATTATAGTAAAAAGAAACTAATTGAGTTTTTAGTTTGTCAACATAATTAATACAGTTTGAATAATTTAACCAGCAGCCATGGACAAACAGCCACAAATGCATTTTAATATCTTGCACCATAAAAAAAAGATTTAGGAACGACATCTTGGCCCAATAATCGAAGCATAAAATTAGGCAAATAAGTTAAAGGCCCATAAGGCACTGAAACGGGACAAGCAGAAGCAGAATTCGGCACTGAAACAAAAGGCTCATGTTATTCTTGCCGTTCCTTTTTTCTGTTCTCACTCCATAGTTTTTCTGTTTTAATTTTCTATTGCACCCCTTTCTTTACATCCTTACCTGTCTCTTTTAACTATTTTCTCAACTTTCTCACGAGACACCTCCCCTATTGTACCTTTTTTTTTTGTTTCTCATCGATTCAACGAGAATTATTTTTTGTCATGTATGAATACACAACAAAAGCTACTTTTCTTTTGTATACAAAAAAAGTGCATGCTTGAAAATCAGGGAGAAATTATTTTTGAGGCAAAAATACCTTTGTCAAAGGATTAAGATCCTTGTTTTTGTTTTCATTTTGCTTTTATTTGTTGGATCTGCATTCTAACACGCGATGCAGTAATTTCAACTGCAAACCAAAACATGCACAAAATCAAACATATCAAAAACTTGTTTTCTATTTTTAGTTAAAACAGAAGAAGAATGGAAAGATAAAAAAGGGTATGGAAATAACATGGACTAAACAAAATTTTAAGAATCAAATCAAGCCTCAACAAGGGCTCTTGCTATTTACTTCCCATTTTTCTAAGTACACTCCCATACTTCCTTTCTTCCTTCCAAGTACCCATTATACCCTTTTCCCTTAAAGATATACATCTTTTTTGCTTTCCAGAAATGTGTTTCTAGAAATATATCTTCACAACTATAATTCATAGTTTAGGAAATTTACTTCCAGAATGGTATACGTTATTTCAAAAAGACATTTTTGGTAATAACAAATCATACATCAACCACCTGTTATTGCTCCATACCCCTCCTTTCAGAAATTAAGACATGTTTGTCCTTTGAGATTTGATACAATCTCGGAAAAATCTCCTTAAGAGAAGTTGAGCCTAATCAAGTGTCTTCCCAAAATTAAATTCATTTGTCTTACAATCAAATTGAAATTGTTCTAACTCTCCATTACTCATCAAAGCTCTTACCATCCTCAAATTTACATCATGAATAAAAAATCCATATATTATTGTCATCCAGGCACAATGCATAGCATCCCAATTCCCAATTCTATTTATGAATAAAGAATTCATATTGCAATTGCACTGTAAGGTCATTGAAGTTCAAATATGCCTTCCCTACAAATTTTAAAGTAATCCATTTTTGCCACAAAATTTAGGATCACTGAAGGTCTGAACTCACAAAAGAATTCATAATAAAACATTCATTCTTGCCACAAAATTTATATGGGGTCACCAACGGTCACCAAGGGTTCATTGAATTCACAAAGAATTCAAAATAAAGAATATGTTCTTGCCACAAAATTTAGAGTCACCAATGGTCCTTCAATTCATAAAGAATTCATAATAAAGCATATGTTCTTGCCAAAGATTTAGGATCATTGAATTGACACAGAAATCATTATAAAACATTCATTCTTGCCACAAAATTTAGGGTCACCGAGAGTCATTGAATTCACAAAGAATTCATAATAAAGAATATGCTCTTACCACAAAATGTAGGGTCACCAAGGGTTATTGAAATCATAAAGAATTCATAATAAAGCATTTGTTCTTGCCAAAGATTTAGGACCACCAAGGGTCATTGAATTCACAAAGAATTCAAAATAAAGAATATGTTCTTGCCACAAAATTTAGAGTCATCAAGGGTCATTGAATTCATAAAGAATTCATAATAAAGCATTCGTTCTTGCCACATTAGGGTCATTGAACTCATAAAGAGTTAAAAATAAAAATCCATTGTTGCCACAGAATTTAAGGTCACCAAGGATTATTGAATTCACAAAGAATTATCCGTTCTTGGCACAAAATTTTTGGAGTCACCGAGGGTCATTTTAAAAAAATTCAAAAGTTTGAAACAAAGAATTCGTTCTTGCAGCAGAATTTAGGGTTATTCTGTTGTTCGTGGAAAATAGAACGTTTTTGAATAATCTATGATGAAAAAAGAAAAAATTACCACTATCGCAAACATAAAGGCAGCCACAAAACATTTGTTCGAAAGACGATTTTGGGACTGAGTGGCATTTGCTTAACGAAAGGCACCATTTTCCCATATCAATTATAAAGAAATTCAAAGATAGCAGAATCAGAATGAAACAGAGGGAGAGAGAAGAACCTGCCAGACGAGCAACACCAAGGGTTCTTAGAAGCCCATGTGAGAGTTTAATTCTGTTTTTATGTGGTGTAGATTTAATTGTACATTGGATATAAGAGAGTAACAGAATTTTAAAATTCTGTTATAAGTACCTAGCCTAAGTGAGAAGGGTTGTTGCTCTGTTTTGCTTGTATAAAAGGGCATACATGCATCTTAATAAACAGGTTTTTCATTCTATCATTTTTCTGTGTCTCTAGTGCTATTCCTAGTGTGTAGGTGTGCAATTCTGTGTAATTTTGTGCTTAAAAACAGTGAGTGATATACGAGTGAATGTGAGAGGAAGTAAATTGCATCTCTTGCAATTGAGTGAGGAACAGTGTGTTCCAACAGCCCAATCAAGAATACTCTCGTTTCCCCTCAGTAGCATTGAAAACTCATTCGTAACGTTAAGATAGCAAAATGAAACAGAAGAGAGAGAGAGACTGAAAGCTCACATGAACCCAGACGAGCAACACCATGGAGTACTCTTCTTCTCTCTCAGTAGCATCGAAATCGAAATCGAAACTGACCTAAGCCGCAATTCGAAACACAAAGCATGTGAGCCACGCCATGGTGATGTCTCGTTTGTGAGTCAAAGCTCATGTGTAGGCCTATTTATAGTAGCTTTTTTTACATTAACGTTAAAAATTACCATAATTTAATTTTTAAAATGCCTTTTGCTGTGTATATCAAGTTTACCGTCTATATCTATATCTTAGTCTACTTTCTATCTATTGGTTCTTTAGGAGGGGGAAAACTCAATTTTATTGATTTTTTTTTGTCTTTTCAACTTTTTTTGTCACCCTTCTTATACACGATTAGTATGTAACCCATGCCTACTCCGCTAGGTTGCATTAGATTTATTTTTTTGTTTAGTAGAAAAATTGTGATTTGATTAAGAAGTAAATTTATTTGTTAAAGGTTATAATTTAGAATTTGGAATGATATATAAACTTTAAGAGTGTTACAATAATAATAGATACAAAATTGTATAAGAGGCTATGATCACATGCTATGTATTAAGCATTTTGGAGTGGAAAAATTACATTCTAATTACGTTAAGTAAAAAATGTTTGCTTCAAAATTGTACAAAAAAAACAGATTAAAAATATATATCATGTCAAAAGGCAATTGGATTAATCAGCAAGCACCAAAATAAAATATATATTAAACCATGTACAACATATCCAAAATTCAAGAAAAAAAAAAACAGTCTTTGCTCAAGGGTGATGCCATCCAGCCAATCCAAGAGGTCAAACTCTATTGTGTTAATAACCTTTACACTGCATAGATTAGATACTGATCAATGAATCCCTCAAACAATTAAATTCGTCCAACTATTTTCTTAGATTAGACACTGCAAAGATTATGTACAACTCTTCAAGCATTTTGATATAGCTTATCTTCAGTTAAAAGTATCAAGTCCAGCTAACCTTAGAATCCTTTTGTAGAGGTATTAGAGCAGCAACCGGTGACTGACTTTGGATTAGGATGCTCTCGTGGTTCAGATTGCAAACTCATATCTTTATGTTATGTAGGGTGATTAATTTTTGTTTCATCCTATAGCTCCAAAGTAACAGCAAAATCAAGTTCTTAGCCTCTAATTAGGCATTTAAATTAATTTATAAAAATGAGTGTGGTAGACAAAATACTCCAACAATGATTCCTCTGTAACATCACAATAAAAAAATATGGTTTACTCCACTTGTTTTAGAATAGGTGAAGAAAATTGAAAGAAATATGGATAATAATATACTAAAAAATGGAGGAAAACTAAAAAGAGAGAATAAAACCAAGTTCTTAGCCAAGAGAGGAAAGAAAGAATATAAAAAATCTATTCCTCAAAAACAAAATCTGAATCACAAAAGCAAACACAATCAAGTTGTTAACCAATGGAAAAAAAAGATTAAAATATATAAGAGACGGTTTGATTTGGTTGTTTTCTGTTTTCATTTCCACTGAAAATAGAAAATAGTGAAGGAAATGTGTTTGGTTGGATTTCTGTTTTCATTTTCAGTGAAAATATTTTTCCAAACGAACTAAAAACAATAAAATTTCATTTTCAGTGTTTTCCATTGAAACCAAGAAACTTATTTTAGGTAAAATGAAAACACGGTAACAAGGAAGGTAATTTTAAGCAAATCTAAAATGCATTTTTAGTGTTTTTATTTCTTGAAAGCTGAAAACAAGAAGTCAAACCAAACTTGTTTTCAGAATTCTAATCTTTTGAAAATGAAAACAATTTTCAGAAAATAAAAACAGAAAATGAAAATGCAACTTAAACACACCCTAAAGGATTGTCTTATCTTTGGAGAAGAAATTGAAAGATGCAACAAATCCAATTTTTTACTTCGCTAAAGTTAGCACCGCACATAAATCCCTCACAGTCAATTCTAGGCATTGCTTTCATCTTCTTTGATCGGCATTCAAAGCTCATGAGACCATGCTCACTATGAAACATACCCCCTGCATTTTAACACCAGTAAAGCGTTAAATTCCACATGCAAGTTATCCTTTGAAATGTATTTTACTATCTCTGTTAGTTACTCTGATAAGACTTAGTAATTTGAATGGTGGTTTACATACCAGTTGGAACCCAATCTGGCCATTAGAACCCTGCTCAAACAAACAAATTAATAATCAATCCCAGAAAGATTAATAACATCATTTATACATTGTCAAACCACACACCATTTATACATTGCCAAACCACACAAATTGCCATGTATAGATCAAGAAGATAGAGACTTAGAAATGTTACAAAAGTTGTCCTAGATCATAAATCCAAGACTACCTTGAAGTTCCTTGAGGACCTGATGAGCATGGTATGGACCCCTGTCGTGAAGAGTTTGATATGCTTCGGTGATAAACATGGCCTCATTTGTTCCCTTTGATAGCCCATACTGCTTGAGAAAGCATTGGAGGAATTGTTGGACATGAAATTTTCAAGAGTTGTATATCAATAATTAGATATTGGTTGTAAGAGGGACCTTATAAAGAATATGCTCCAAACTAAATGAGTTAGATAAGTAGTCAGGGACGATGATTATATGACAATTTACCCCATGAAAATATCTAAAATACCAAAGATTTAACGCTGTAAATAATATGTGTATTTCTATTTATAAATTTCAACTTGCCCCCCTTGAATTTGAAATGCCAGAAGCTGGAAGAGGAAACAAAGCAATTGAAGAAGAAGTCAAGCAAATTAATGGAAAGAGGCAGATTGAGAAAAAGTGTGAAGGCAAACAAACAAAACTCAATAGACTAGGAAGATTTAGAAAAATGTGAGAAAAGAATTACCATAAGAAATGGTTTAAATTGATAAATTTACCTTCCACCTTCCACCTTCCACCATCCTTCAGTTGCAATTAACCTAAACTTACCGTAATATTGTTGGTAGTAATAGTAATGGTTGTTAGTAGGGAGATTTGAATTTAAGATTTAATAACATTTTTAATTTGCCTCGAAAAGATCCATCCATTATTACTGCCAACTTTGGTGTGGTTTATTTGTTGTTTTTTTTAACTCATATCCTTATCTATTTTCCCCACTCGATTCATACCCAAGTCCAGTTCTAGTATTAATTTTGCTGCCCCTTTAAATAATCCATTTGTTTAAGCAACCTTAGTATTTTGTGGTTGCCGTAGTATTTGACTTGATGCTGTTGTCTCAACCTCTCAAATGCTGATAGGATTGTTTAATAAAAAAAAGTGTTATGGATAGTAGTATAGTAGCATTGCAGAAGTGTTATTAGTAGTAATATATTCGGAAAAGGCTTTTGTTGTTGAATGACTGAACTGAACGCAAAGACATAACAGAATTCTAGTGGCAATAGCACTTAGACAAACCCAGGGAAGCAAGCTTATGTGTCAACATGTCGAAAATAAAAGGAAAAAACATCAATTAAGTGAATATATGAACCGAGGAGGTAGTGTCTTAGCATCTGAGATAACAATCAAAAGATAGCACAGATCAAATATATTATATAGCATAAACAATTGTAGTAGCTTGAATTTAGAAAGAAAAAAAAAGTAAAAACTTTTCAAAACTCATCCGATGATACAATTGTATCATTTGAAGCATAAAACTCACCTAGACTGGGATATCTTCCTTTCCTCTATCGTAAGACATAAGAAATCCTAGCTTTCGCTCTCGTCATCACAAGATAAAAAAAAACCTTTAGCTACCGCCTACATAATAATAATAACAATAATTAAACAAACCCAAAAAATACACAAACTAACAAAACCTAATTGGAATTGGAATAATAAAAGAGAGAGTAGAAAGAAGACTTGTACTTGTTAAAAACTTCACTTTTTTAGCCCACTCAACAAAGCAACAATTGATATCTTAAAAAATTGAAACTCAAGTACCCATGATTCTATTTTAGTTTATTTTTTGGTTAAAAATTTGAGATTGAAAGTTAGAAAGTGAAAAAGGAAAGAAAGATTTGCAAGTAGGAGTGAAGGCACCGAGGACCCCAAAGATCCCAAAGATGATGACCTTCTTGCTACTGGTTGTGTTGTGGTAATTTGGTTCTTGTGAAGTAACTTCAAAATCAAAATCAAAGTACAATTTTTTTATTTCTAATAAATGACTACTTTATTATTTTATAAATAACTATTTTAATACTTTTAAATATTTATAAATGGATGAAGATATTAATTTTTATTATTTTTTACCTTCAAAACAATATTTCTATAAATATTTAATACTATTAAATATTTAGTATATATACAAATATATTAATAAGAAATATTTTTCTTTTACAATATTACCTATTTTTTGTTTAACTAAATTTTAAAATATATAAATTATAAAAATTTACAATTTTTTATTTAAATATTTCAAAATAACTATTTTAAATATATTAAAGTATTAACATAGTTATTTATAAAATAATTAAATAACAAAAAAATTATACATTGATTTTTAAATATAAAAAATTATTAAATAAATTATTTATTAAATAAAAAATTGTTTCAAATAAAATAAAATAAAAAAATAGTTAATTAAATAAAAAAATATTTAAAATAAACAACAACAGTTATTTATAAAATAATTAAATAACAATAAAAGTTAAACATTGATTTTTCAAATAAACAAATTAATTAAATTAATAATTTATTAAATAGTGGAATAATTTAAAATAAACAAAAAATATGGATTGGGAATCCGTATACTTCGTACCGATTACGAGATTGATAATCTGTATGGAGCATACAGATTATCTGTGTGAATCATACATATTGACAATCCATATGAATTATAGAGATTTCCATTTTGTATATTTCATACAAATTATCAATTCATATGAATCATACAAATTCCCATTTTGTATAATCCATACGGATTAATGCCAATTCGTATGAGTTTAGTGTAGTAAAAATTAAACAAACACACAGTTAGAGAGATAGAGACACTCACGGCGATGACAACAGCGGGAGGCGCACCAACAAAATGATCCATAGAATGATAAAGATGAATGGAAGGATGAACATAAAGAAGAGACTCGCAGCGGCACAATAGGAATGGCGAATGCAGAAACACGAGAGGGGGGACGAGAGGGGGGATGGACGTATGGAGGGGATGAGTGTATTCTAATTCTAAGTGAAGGACAATTTGATCATTTTACTTTAATTGTTGGGTGTAGAAGAAAATCCTCTTTGGTGTAGGAAGAATAACCCATGTGTTTTTTTTTATTATATATTTTGTAAGCCCAAATTATTAATGGTTAAACGAGAAATGTCCCCATGCATGGAATCCAGCGTGAGTCAGTCCAAGCCATTTCAAGTGGTTTGCAGTGAAGTGAAGGGGGTAGCACTTAGCTCAGAATTATAAGGCTTTTTGTTATTATTTATTTATTTAAATGCTCTTTGAAGTTGAGACTTTTCTTATCTTGGATTATGATATTATTCTCCCTAAAAAAATTGTTGAACAAAAAGTGATGATGGGATCTCTTTCATTGATCAAAATAAGAATGGTGGGGAAAAAAGATGATAAAATTACTGCTCTATCATTGTGTTAGATTGATTTTTATGACAACCACAGTTTTTATTTTCGGTCAAAATCTTTAAAAAAATGTTTTTTTGGGGGGGACGGAGAAAAGTGCTCTTATTTAAAATTATAGAGACAAAATATGATTGTTGAGATGTTACAGTTTTACTATGCATAGAATGATAGAAATGTGAATTAAACTAATTATGGAGAAGGTGGTGTTTATTTGCATAGATCTAAAATAATATATACGTTTACGGATGATGACAAATGGAACTATATAAGCATTACATATTCACGCTTTTGATTGGGTAGGATGTGAAGGAAACTAGTTTTGTTAGTGAGTTTGTTCACCTAAAGTCTTCATTATCTTCCGATTACCACCTTCATCTACCATATCAAGCCATGCCCCGCAGCCTTCAAATTTGGTTTAAACAAATTAGATCAATAAGCCTTTAAACGTCAACCCCGTTACTTAAAATTTGCAAATTAGTTGGTGGTTAAATGCATCACCAACATCACTTGCTTTGGTGAGTTTTGTCGTTTAATTTAAATACTAGAATAAACTGACAGATACGTATTTCGTGAACAACAACATGAAACAGAACTCCTTTTTTTTTTTTTATATTGTTTATTCATCGTTTTAATGTATTATTGAAAGGAATTTCGGAATGAGTAACCGAATAATCTTAAAGCAGCATTGTATAAAAAAGTAAGGTATTTCACTTGTGTTACATTACATGTTTATGTTTATTTAACTGAAAGCTTACAAATGCTTTCAGAGTGGTCTTCACGACTTCAAGTCCTCTTCCACGCGCTTATGACAAAGATACCCTGTTAAATATTAATATTAAGAGAATGTCTAAACAACCATATCTTGTTCTTTCGTTTCCATTTAATAAACAATTAATTAGAATCAATTCACCATAATAAAAAAAAAATCAATGTTTGCATGGATAATCTTTTGATGAGATGCTCTTCACACAGGCATTGAAAAGACTCGGAGTGGTTTTGGCGCATGACTCCACTTCGCACCAAAGATAGTTACATCCCACCAACTTTGTTTCCCCAAAACCTGGTCCATCAACTTTGCATTTTAATACAAAATAAAAATATGGCCGGGCTTAATTAATTAAACCCATCTACATTTATTCCCCAAAACCATATCCATCTGTCAAAGTAAGCTATCATCATGGTTTTGCACCAAATAATTAATTGGATTCAGTCAAATACTATTTTAACTAAAAAATGTTTAGGTGACACAAGATATATATATATATATATATATATATATATATATATATATATATATATATATATATATATATATATATATATATATTTAATATAATTTATTTGATACTTACCATCAAAATTCAAATCTTGAACAATTTAATTAAAGAACATAAGTTATTATCATTTGCATCAATTATTATTGATAGCTTAATAAAATTATGATAGATAACAAAATTCTTTCAAAAGTTTATTTAACTCATCTATATTTATGATTTTGAATCCAATATGACTAGTAAAATTGAAATAAAATTTTGATCTACTAGTTAGATGACTTACTTAATTTGAATTAGTTTTGAGATAGTGGTACTAGTGGCGCCACATAATTTACTGAACAATAGAAAGCAAACCAAAGTTTATTGATTAATGATTGATGAAACGAAATAATTGAATTACGGTTTTGACTGATTAGAAGCACACAGTGGCCACGTCTGAGACGTGTGCAACGCTCCAGCGTATAAAAAGGCGCATGGTAAGATTGAAGTACAAGTGCACAACCCAACGCAACGCAACGACGACGACGACGACAACGGCACAGAACAGTTTAAAACGGAAATAACAGTCGCCGGCAGAGAAGCGTAACTTTTCCGGCAAGGAAATGGCGCGCTCCGGCGACGGTTACGGTGTCGGAGTGGACGAGTCGTATCGCGCGCTGCCGTGGCTGTACCTGACGTTCTTGTCGATCTGGTTCTTCTCTGCTTGCTCTTGGACCGTTTACACCTACAAAACGCGCCATTCTCAGGTTTCACTTTCACGTTAATCGTTGTTTCGTATCATGTTGGCTTTTCGAACTCGTTAATATTCGAGTTTGATCTCTTTTGCTTTATTGATAATAATATGCAACGCGAGAAAATGATTTTTGTTGCTCTTTTTTTTAAAATTAATTTTCGGTATGACATAAATATTGTTTGAGTGAAATTAAGGAGAATTTTCGATCAATATGTGATAATTAATTGTTTTGGCAGTGCATAAATGAGGCAGTGCTGTTGATTTGAGGTTTGAATTGACATTTATGCTTTGAAGGATGTGATTGCTTTGGTTTCATAAATGCTCTGTTTTATGATGTTGTTTTTGCTAGAGCAGTGGAATAATTTGCAGTGGACACTTGCTTCGGTTCCGTTGATTAAAGCATTACAGCTCATGCTGTCCTTCCTCTTCTGGTAGGTTTTTCGATTAATTTGTGTTTTGATTTTAATCAAATGCTGTTTGGAAAGAGTGAGTGACGACTCTTGTCTCTGTTGATAGCTCAGGAGACAAATTAAGCGTATGATTGGTGCAACAGAAGGGGATACCAAAGTTTCTATGTTAATTAAAAACATTCCATTTATTTGAGAATCATTACTTGTTTTTTGTTAACATTTCCTGACACTTTCAATTTAGAAACAAAAAGATTAGCCAATCCATCTTGAATCAAAACCTTAAGACATCTTTGATTCACGCTTGCATTCTTAATAGTTTAATTTCCAACAAATAAGATTATATGGGAGAGTACTCTGCTTTTCAGAATACTTGTGTTCGTGGAAATATGTAGCTATATTTGTTATTTGCAAGTGAAGGACAAAAGGTACTTGTGATGGGAAAGGGCAAATAATTTTGATAAAATTTAGATTCATTAGATATGACTGAGTCGTGCAAGCCTTCTGATGCACAACTCTATCGTTCAAATTTTCTGAACGCGTGCGTGTACCTATATTATTTTGCATAAAAGGCAAAGGGATTCAACCAGTGGAAAGCTTATGACGGGGAGGGAAGGGCAGTGCTCAAATTATTAACCCCAATTTTGAAGTGTTTTTGTGGGGTTGTCTTTTTTACTGAAGAATCAATTACGTCATGTAGCAGTTCAATTTCAAAATGGTAGTTTGTGAGGTCCACTGTCAAGTAACCTCAAGTTTATAAATGTTAAACTGTGTGTTTGGTGACTTTGGTCACGCATTTGGGACGTAGTTTTCTGCCTCAACAGAGTAGTTACCACCTACCAAATGTAGTTTCCACTTTATTCACCATTTTGACGGTATTTTTTTTTTTTTTGCATTTATGATGTTTACCAAAACACATTGTCAGTTTGCTAATGATTCTACGTGCATTTTTAATTTGAGACTGGACAAAGCATGGCAGGCTATGCAATTTGTTTGATAACACATCATAGAAGTGCGAATTTGTATAGTTTCATTTGTTGTGTGCAAAATTTACTTCATTGGGTCTCATGACACTATTCTTGCAGGTATTCCTGCTTCAATTTTCAGGCCTGCTCTTTGTGGATGTCATTTGGGGTGTATGTAACAGGGGTGCTATTTCAGACAGCTGCTTTTGTCTCCTTTTTGCTCATTTCTCATGGTTACTGCATCATGTGTGAGCGTCTTTCTTTAAACGAACGCCGTTCAACTGCCGCACTTGCATGTGTTTTTTACTTGACTCTGGTTGGTTACAAGGCTTGTGTGCCATACTTCTCTGTAAGTTACTAAGCTGGTCTATAAAATGTGCAGTTTAATTGATAAAACTGTCTGTTATTTGTGATTTATAATAAGCATGCATGGTTCTTTGATGCTAATTCATAATGGACCAAATGTACAGGTTCTTCTGCTACTAAATTATTTTATATCATTCTACATAATATTCCACCATATATCCCAAAATCTACTAGTGTTGCGAGAACAATTGAGCATTATAGAACATGAGGATATTCAAGCAATGCATGATGCTGTGTATAAGAAGTACACAATGTTCAAGTAAGTGCCACACATCTAAGAAGTGTATATGAGTAACTTATTCTCAAGTGCATAGATATATTTCACCCATGCTAACAATAATTCATACTAAATGGTCGACATGCTTTCCTTTGTGCAGGAAATTTCAGGGTGCAATGCAGATAGTAGCTACAGCAGAAACTATGGTATTATATTTGGGTTTCTCTTCATAGTTTATAAACTTGATATATATAAATATCTGACTTTGACAAGCTCATCAATTTTAGATATATATGAACATCGATGACTCTTCAGAGAATTACTGGCTTCGTTTATTGCTCAGAGAATGGGCACAATTCTGCATCTTTTTGTACATTGGGTATGCATATCTGTGTTCCAGTGCAAGAACACTTGAATTATCTCAACTTCATAAAATTTCTCGTAAAAAAAAACGCGCAGTATGATTTTCCTCCAATTATATGATCCTTTTATATCCTTAAATAGCTCTTAATCTATTCCTTTACATACAGATGGATTTTCAGGTCACAAGATTTGGCACCAAACTTCTCTGTTATGCCTACCACAAAGTGTAAAGGCGAGACTCTGGTGCCTCCCACCTACAGTATTGTAAGTTATTCTTCTTCACATGTAGATCAAGATTCCTAATAGTATGTATTATGTTAGCTTGTCATGTGCCCTTGGAACATTTTCAATATATATAAATTCTAAAAATCATTATCTGAATTTTCTTTTCTCTCATCCAAACACATCTATAGTTTATTCCCGTCTTTAAATCATGTAGTTAAAGAATTAATCTAGTTTATATGTAGTTTACGGATTATTTTCTGTTTTCTGACCACACTAAACACCTTGATGCAGGAAATGGATGCAGGAACATTTAAAGAATTTAGTAGCCATGAATGGCACATTGGGGTGGTAAGAGTTACATAAATCTGCTCTCATGTTCTTGAGTTATACAGTAAATAGTTTACTAATTTAGTAATGGTATGTTACATTCTTAAAATATCATCACAGCATTCGTATAAGCTTTAAGTGACTTATGTTACATTCTTAAAATCTTCCTTTATTATTTTTTACTCATACACTCTTTATGAAGATCAACTAATTCAAATAGTTTCATGTTGTATTTTCTGCCTGTGTAGCCAACCTCTACTTCTCATGATGAAAGCTCCAAAGATGAAGTTTTGGTAATCATTCAGCATCCTCGAGCACAGAGGCTAAGAAAGCTCGATGGTTTTTCGCAAAACGCTGACTGTTTTGTTGTGTCAGATCTCAATGCAAATTCACCTCCATGCCCAACATAACGAACACTGCTGCATGATCAATTATACCTGCATTCCAAGCTTATGCCTTTTTCCTTGCAGTCGGCATGGGCACGATGATTTATATCTTTAATTAATATACCATCAATTTTTCTCGACTTAGGAATCATGGGCTAAGGGTAAAACAATGAGTTTTAGCTCGTTTACCACAAGTTAGAGGTTAGAGGCAGCTGCAAATATGTAACAATACATTATCAAAGTAGTTATACATGTGTATATTCCTCTTGATCCAAGTGTAGGTTACACTTACATTCATTTTCAAGAAAAGCCATGTTAAAGGGTTTTAAATTTACTTAAATATATTTTTATCTATATTATATATTTAACTTTTGTGTTTGATCTCCAATAAATGTTTTTTTCGAATAAGATTTTTGATATTTGAAAAAGTTTTATTTTTAGATCCCAATAATAATGTGATGATGTCTATGTCAAATATTAGATAACTCGATTTGTAATGACTTAAAACGGTTAGTTAAGTGATGATGATGTGTACAAAATCATATTTAGATTTTTTTACGGTTATGGCCAGAATCAATTGAAGGGGTTTTGGTTCAGGAAATGTGGCCATCTAGTTGGGAAGGGTCAGAAAAAAAAGGGACACTGCAGGAAAAAGCCAAAAAGCCTTGATGTGTGACAAGTGACCATGTACGATTAATAGATTGACAAGTTTGAATCAGCTCATCATTTCCCTCAGCACCCTCTCTTCGCAATGCTGGAATGGAAGCCACTACTACTCTCTTCAACAACACCCATCAATAAAAATACATCATAACAAGTCTTACTGTTGGGTCAAAAAGTGCCTTTAATACTAAAGTCATAATCATCGTATTCATTAGATGCACTGCACTTCCCGATTGAAAAGTGACACTTCCTGGCAGTGGCAATATCCAAACACGTGGCTGCGGCGGGGGAGCTGCTCTCGCCAGGCCACAAGCCCAATGGATCGGCGTGGACACCTTCACCTTTGCGAGCCCGGATAGGTCGAAACACATGTCGAAGAGTGAGAACTCCGACGCACGCTTCAAATGTGAGGCCTCGATACGGAAGGTGTCTTGGAGGGCAATGTAGGCGGGTCGGGTCATGGAGGTTGATGATGCCACAAATTGCAGTTATCAGATAATTGACAGTTTTTTTAGTGATTATAAATTATATTATCAAATATTTAACAAATAAATTATCGATTACATAAATTTAAAACAAAACTTTTTAAATATCAGACATCCAATTCGAAACAAAAATTTATCATAAATAAAAAAAAATCAAATATATATATTAAAAATAAAAAACATATTTAAACCTTTAATTTTTATATGCTTCATGAAAAGTTGATCAACTAATCTGTTTACTTTTCTCAAGTAGGGGCAGGTCTTCGTGAAAATCAACTTTGATTTTTGTCTTCTGTATTTAGTTACATACTTACATTCAATATGCCGACAAGTTGGCATTTTAAAACAATATGAATGCTTAATTTGCTGAGCAAATGTATTAATAACAAATTTGAAGCAAGAATGTTTTTAATAAAAAAAATGCACAAATATATATTATAAATACAATATCTCTTGTTTTTTTTTTTCCTTTCAAAATAACAACTTCTCTGGTTGAAATAAAAATAATACAAAATTATAATAATAGCATCAGTTGACATTAAAAAAAGAAGATGAATGATAAATTTCATTCCTAAAAGTGTAAGGCCCTGTTAATTTAATTTTGAAAGTAATAAAATGAGCGAAAGTTTTTATTATCATTTTAGTTCTATAGGAAATGTTAACATTGTGTTATACGTTAACATTTTTTGAATTTTGATTTATGTTAATATTGTTTTTGACCTTAACATTTTTTGAATTTTGAAGGAAACGATTGATAAATTGTTTCTTGAGAAACTTTTTATTATTTTATTATTTTCAAGGAATAAACTGATAATGTCTTTTTTTTAAGAAATCGATTATTTACTCTAAAAAAAATTTCATTATAATAAGGATTAAAGATATTTGTTTTTTTAAAAAATGAAAACTTCTAAAAAAAAAATCGATGTATCTATTGAGTTGAAAAACGTATTTTATTTAGCCCCACAAGAATATTTATCATTTATCAACGCTCTAGCATGGGGAAGTATCGTAGGTCTCCCACGGTAGGGAAAGGTGGTTCAGACCGTTGGATTCCATTCAATTTATTTATTTTTTAAAACCAATTCTTTTTGTTTTTCTCTTTACCCATTTACCCCTTTAATTCATTTTTTGTCTCTCTCCTTCCTAGTGTTCATCCTGCGGCGGCACCGGCTACCTCTGCTACAAATCTTAGCTCCTGGCCTCCTGATTTGATCGGCCCGAACAACAGAAAAGATCGAACTTGCAGCTGAAATTGAAAGTAACTGCTTTCTGAGATTCTGCAACCGCATGAAACCCTAGAAATGAGTGCCGTAGGTATTTGTTTCTCTTTCACTTCTCATCCTTTGTTCCATCAATTGCTCACAAATTGTTGAATTTCTTGTTCCTAAACTCAATATCTGTTTGTTATTGCCATGAATATGAAACGAAAGGTGGTGCATTTGGTGGCAATAGAGGGCTCCGTCCAGTGCCTCCCGAAAAGGGAATTTTCCCATTAGATCACATGCATTTGTGTGACCTAGTAATATGCTTCTTCTTCGTCTCTAACCGTAACATTTATTCTTACTTTTACATTTTCTGTTCCCTTTTTCATTTGTTTATTCATTTCAGGAGAAGATAGAATATCTCAATTGTCTAAAGACTGCTGGGCACCAGTCTGAGAAATGCAGGCTATTCTCAAAAAAATACCTGCAGTGTCGCATGGAGAAGTGAGTTGCTTTCATTACGTTCGTTTCTTATCAGTTTTTAATGCACATTTTGTTTTCTGCCGCTAAATAGATTGTTCTCACTTATGTGAATTCAGCTAGACCTACCACCAATGTGGTTTTTCACTTGTCATATTGTTTTTACTGTTTTAGTATTTGGTGTTAGTATACTTAAGTAGGCTACCCTTTTGAGCTCAATGTTGTAGCGTACCTTGATCAATAAGCAGCTTTACGGATGAAAGCATTAATATCTTTAGTGGATTTGAATTAGTCATTCTAAATTTTTTAGTGTGTTCTGTCTGAGAGAGCAATGCAGTTTTGGTGAGGAAAAGAGTGAGCAGTGCTCATTGAAATTAATTGTGACATTGAGTGTGCAACTAAATGAAATAAAAGAAAATACGCATACAACCATACCATTTACCTAATTATAGGAATGATTACCTTTATACCCAAAAAGAGAGGAAAAATACAGGGGACAGCAATAGCATTTTAAGGCATAGGGTCATTATATGGAGGATTAACTCCTGTAATTCCTTCGGCTTCCATTATTAATCTTTGTGCCCAGGCAGTAGTTTTGTCATTATTTTTCCAAATACGTATTGTTTTTATGACACCATAGGAGCTTGAGAAGATGATAGTCACAACTCACAAGTAGAATGCCATTTTATCTAAATTTGTTTTTCATTTGGCAATGAAATGGTGGAATCTCATCTCGTATGATCCAAAATACTATTCTCATGATAAATTTTGAAGCAAAGAAGTTGATGGTTTTAGTAGATATCTTTGGTCCTGTTTTCTTGTTCATTGTAAAATGTTGATATATTATGCTATTGATATTGTTTGTGGCATATATATATGGTTCTTTGGTTTGTTTTGACTAAAATTTTTATAACTGGTCCATGAACTATATAATTGGCATCTTACAGGAACTTGATGGCAAAGCAAGACCTGGGTGAACTTGGTTTTAAGGAAAGTAATGTAGAAACTCCTGGAGGGAAAATTACTGACAGGGTTGATAATCAAGACCAATGAACCCCAAGAATTAAGAATGTATATTGATTTTGAGGTTGAGTTTTGGTGATGCCATTTTTTCCGTTGTCTTTCAATTCATTTGATAAGTAACGTCTAACCATGCGCTGTGAACGTATATTGATTTTGAGGCTGAGTTTTGGTAATGCCATTTTTTTTTGTTGTCTTTCAATTCATTTGGATAATTAATGTACCAGCACTGTGAACAAAATATGATGGACGGTTTGTCCTATTCCCTCTATTAGACATGTAGTTAAGATTATATAGACCTAGATAATTAATGCAAAGAGGAATTTTGGGTTTTGTTCATTCTTAGCCATGATTAAAAAAATGGACCGGGTTAGGGTAGTCAATTCAATCGAAAAATTGATGAACGAGTTAGGTTTTTGGTCCATTCAACCAAAAAACCGGATGATCATGGATTAGGTGGTTGAGCCACTCTTGAAACAAGTTTTTAATTTTTTTAATTCAATCAAAAGAACTTTTTAAAGCCAAATAGACTAAATGTTAAACAATAGAGCTCTCATATAGTAATTTATTATTATAAAATATTACAATATCTATTTGTTATCAGTTTGATTTGTCGGAGTAATGAACCTTAAATTGGTATTTTTAACGAATCAAATAGATTGCCGATATAATGCAAAATGTGAGAAAATATGTCGAAAATTCAGTACAATTTTTCAATACATAATTTCTTCTGTACCGTAAAGAATGATATTAAAATGTGTTTTTGAATAAATTCTTCCATGATTTATTTGCTTTTAATTAATTACAATGGTTGTTTACTTCACCGAATCCCTGTCTCAAAAAAAAAACAATTTTTTTTTTCGAATCTTTTACTCCTACTTAAATTAAGACAAAATAATTGTCCAGTTTTGAAATTTTGGGAAAGTTGATAAAAATATATCGTTATATTTTTTTTAAAAGTTGAACTTGACACGTATTTTTCGTAAAAAAATAACTTGACACGTATTTATTGTTTTATATACAATTGTAGATTAATATAGTTTTATAATATGAGATGATATAGTTTAGTTGGTGGAATGAATTATTATAAATTATTTCATAATGTTTTCAATTTTTACCGAAAAAAGTTACAATTTCAAGCAAGAATTTATAACAACTAACACATTCAATTAAATTAGATTTCTTTGATAAAATTTTATTTATTAAAATGAAAAGTTAAACTAATATACAGTTAATTCAAATATAATTTATGAAAGAATTAATTCATATTTAATTTTTCTTTAAGTCAATAACAATCACACATTAGACATATATTATTCTATGAAAATAGACACAAATTTTCATGTAAAGATGAGTGGCGACCATGTATCCACCCAGCTCTAACTCTTCAACAACAGAACAGAAACTTAAGCCTCATTCAGGGCAATGCTTGGTGTTGACTTTGACTTGGATGAAGCACAGTTGAGTTCAAGTTTATCTGTTTAGATTTCTGACATCTTCATACTAGCCATTGTTATTTATTTATTTTTGTTTTAAGGTTTTGTTATTTACCAACTTAACATTAATTAGCAAGCAAAACAGCTAACAGGAGCTAAATCCTAAGGGCAATGTATAGCACATTGGATAATGAAGTGAATCAATTATAAATTAGTCTCTCTCTCTCTCTTTCTGAGCCTCGATGCCACCGCTCTTACATTAATCCATTATTATCTATATGTTCCAACATGCCTAATCTTTTTCCTTTTTCTCTTCTCTTTCTTTTCCTCTTTCCATGGCTACTCACTTCAATCTGCAACACCAACTATTTAACTACTCGTAAGCTCTTTTTTTTTCCTTCAGTTACTTCAACTTTTGTTCCAAACTCTTCAAAATGACGGAGTGTGACCCCTTATGTCGTGTTAAAAGAATAAATAATATTTGATATAGATTATGTATATTAAACTCACTACATATTAATGTTAAGAACAATCATTTCCATTTTGGAGATTTTGCTACATGAAATTTGAAATTGGTTATCATGCATATACACTTTAGGATTTGTGTAGATTATACAGAAGATAATATAGCTAAGTTTCTGAGTTATGTGGATGAGTTTCCATTATTGGTATATATTCTTTTGCTACCCCCTTTTTTTTTTCTTTCCTTATGAAATTAAGCTACTCCTTTTTCATATCTTCCCTGTCTACTAGAACTTCTCCAGAAATAAACCAATTATCCGTTGAATTACTATCAACCAAAAAGTTTATGCATCCCTGTTTCTTCCTACAGCAGATCCGTGGGATTAGATATCAGACAAAGAACAACGGCTTATGCCAATTCAAATGCATTATATGAGAGAAACAACAATTCTTTGAATAGTGGCCTGCTAGTTGGATCTCTGTCTGTATGTTACACATCCTTAAAGAAGTGCTCATCATTGGCAGCATCAACTAAGGCTCATTTTTCCTGTACTGATGATCAAAGCAAAGAAGCAGATGAGGTTACCAATGTTACATCCACTAGTCAGGGAATGAAATTTAATAGGGTGGATTGTGTTGTGTGGTTATTGCATGAATCTTCCAGGAGCTTTTCCGAAGCAATCAACTCGCTCGGACTAGCAAGGAGTGGTCCAGCTCTTGCAATGGCTTGGATTGGGAAGGATGTGCATGAATGGCATAGACGTATTGCTTATCAGGTACATGCAGCAAAATATTTAGTTGTCTCCTACAAGTTAATTCACTTTTTTTTATATACATTATTAGCTAACAAATTGTGATATAAGCCTGTTAAAGAAAAGGTGCATACACTTATTTTCTGCCCTGAGTCAGAATAGTTGATTGGATCTAATAAAAATATGACAGATGACATATTCATTCAGGTTGCAGTTCATGCTTTAATTAAAGCAGCAATTGGTTTGGAGATATTGCTTTCACATGAACGGCTAAATGAATTTTCCCCTGTTAAAGAGATGTAAGCTTTTACCCTTTTCTCTTGCATACTTGTAACATAATTTTGGGACATTGCTTTTCTTGTCAGTTGTAACATTGACATATATATATATATAAAAGATGTAACAAGTTAGGCTTTTATCAACCCTATGATTGGAAGAATAGTTGTGCATCATATTATATTATATTTACTACTTCCACTTTATCCTTACTAGTTATGACTAGTAATAGTAAACGTGATATTGCCAAATTCAACTGATATAAGCATTGCTCAGATCTGAGTAACTTTTCATCCCTGGTTTCAGTCTGAGCCCAATAATGAATCAAATAGGAGAGCACATTGAAATTCGACTGAAAATGAAGCATCCGTATTTGGTGCAGTGGTTTAGAGAGACTGAAATGCCACGAATAGCTGGATATTTTATTCCACTTCTAAAAAAGTGGTCTGTGGAATATGCAGGAAGGTTTGCTTGAAACAACCTTGTTTTCAGAAACATATATTTGAACCTTGGGGATGAAAATCCTTTTTCATAGTCAACAAATGTCCTTGCATTGGCTTGACTTTCAAAGTTATTCTTCAAGTTGATGATTTTATTATGTTTATTTCTGTTAGATTCGCCAAATATTCAGCAGAAGGAATTTAGCCTGACAGAAAACTATTCAGCGGTATTGCAGGAATTATTGTGGCTATAACCTGTTGTAGTGCAGTGGTGAAATTGGGCGCTAGGCGCATCTGCTGCCCCTTACTTGTATTGTCTCTTGAAGATGTTTTGGTCAAGCTCATGGATTTCTCACTCAATCTTGCACCTGTGGACAAGTTACACCGGTTAGCAACTGAGGCGGGATTTGAACTGAATTTCTTGTCCCATTTTGGTGGGAAGGTCTTTCCCAATGAGAAAACTGAGGACCTAGAGTTTTTGATTGGTTTGGCCCATAAGAAATTATTGAAAGCTTTCTGTGAAGAAAGCATCACTTCAAAGAAGCAAAATTTTCAGCAAAAGGTCAAATTGCAGACTCATGCAGAAATTCATGGATTCATAAAACTTAATCTTATAATTTTTATTTAAGAAATTTGCCACATTCACAGTGAATAGCAGAAACATTTAGGCAAACATATTTTGGATCAAATTTCAGTCCTGTTCTCTAGATGCACAGTTGACATGAAGAGAACATGTTTTATCATTGTGCATGCATTTTTCTTTTTTCAGTTTTAAAAAACAGAGAGGATATATTCCTAGTCACAGTTTACATGATCACGTCTGACATGCCTACCAAATACCCGATCTTGTTAATCTCGTTTTTTTTACACGTGTAGTGTTTATATATCATTCTACATTCAGATAGTTGTTTATGGTGTACCTTTTACAGATAGAAGCAGATAGCTTGGCCACATTGGGACTTTTTACATATCTTGGAAGAAGGACTAGAATATTTTTGTCAGCAATGGGCATTAAGGATCTTGACGGAGTAATTATGAACTTCCTCAGGTTGATCTCTTTGCTTGTTTGTTACATTTTAACCATTCCAATTTTCAAGATACCGATCCTGAAGATTCAATGCTTTGATTTTAGTTACTTGGAATGTGGAATTCTTTTTGTTTATCCAGAATTTTCCTCCATTCGAGTGTATCAGTGTTTCATGGAGGTTAGTTTCTGTTAATTCAGCCAATGCTGATGTTAAATACCTTTTCTATGTCGGGCTTAAATGTCACTAATTGTAATCTATTCTGTCTTTCAGGTGGTAACTGAGGAGATAGGATGGCTTGATTTTTATGGTTCATATGTTCAAATAAATTGCAAGGAGAAAAGGTCTAAATATAATGCTCGCCAGGCAGAGAAAGAGATAATTTCTTCTGTAGTGTTTACTGTATGCTATGATGTTTTCTCTGGATTTGCACACTTCAATCGCTCAACTCAACAATCATTGGACACAGCTTCGCGCTCATACTTGCTTCGTTGGTAATATTTAATTTATACATCAGTTTTACTAGTCAAAGTTTCTTTGCCTATAATTACTATTGACCTTGTATTTTTTATTCTCTTTTTAACATCCTAGTCAGGGTTTGTTAAGTATTTGTCTGCAATATCACTGGGCTGCTTATGACAATTCAGGGTAGGTTGGTTCTGGTTTGATGGATTCTTATATGCACTAAATATTGTGGATCATTAAATAGTGCCTATTTGCAGTGAATCACTAAATACTGCGGATCATGCTGCATTTGACAACCATACATCATATATGGGAAGTATAAATGGACCCAAGTTACCTCTGGTGTTTGAAGTGCAGCAGATGCCACATGATTTAACTACAGAAGGATGTCCAAAGAACAATTTTCAAAACAGTTGTATATTCAATAAGGTATGTTACTTAGGCAACGCACATGATAGATACTAAGTTAAGGAAATTCATTATCTTGCTAAACTTGGGATGTAAATTGCTGCCTTCTATGATACTCAAATTTATCTAGCCATTTTTTAATTCGATTGCAAGGTTTTGGTTCAATTTTTGTTCTCAGTGTTGGCCTTTTAGCTCATGTATTTTGGCAATGATGAAGGTTGGTTTTATTGATGTTTATTTTTATCAAGTATCCTTGGTAGTTGGCAATTTATTCTTGAAGGATAAGAGAGAATCTAAAGGGTTTTAATAATTCCTTTAGGAAAATCAGTAGGATTAGGAAACAAAGTGAATCTTGTTGTCATGAGATTTATTGAATAGCTTCATAGCTGAGACTGAAGGCATTGTAAAAACAGAAATCAGCTACAGTGATCAAAGTACTCGGTAGATATCCACCAGAGAGAGAAGTTCTTCAGTAGTGAATTTTTTATAATGAACTCCTTTTGTTTTAGGAATGGGGTTTGAAAGGCAATTGCTATGTGGTCATGATCTTTTCTTTTCCTTCTAAATATTAATAATGCAAGTTAGCAGAATAAACATAGTTTGAGTGTAAAAATTGAAAGTGATGAGCTCTATTGCAGTATTACTGCATGTGCTTTCTGCACGGCATGGATGCATGGTAGTAAGATTCCCTATTCTGCACGAAATATGTTGGCCCAAGATTTAATGCATAACAAACCAATGACCTACAGTTTTGAACTAGTGTTTTCAAGTGTCAACTTTGTGGAACATCAGTTATACATATTCCTTGCTCTTAGTAACCAATTCTTTCTCATTTCTTTTAATCATAGGCTCCAATTTCAGCAATCACGAATAAGAAAACATACGAGGAAGATACCTGTGTCGACAAGTCAAATCCTCAGCATGAAAGTTTTATCAAGAGATACAGCATCAAGTTGGCATCCACAAGTGCAGTAAGAGTTCTAATCACGTGTTTCTTGTAAACAAGTTGTTTTGTAGGTTCTTTATTTGTGGAAAATTTTACTAGGACCTCTGGATGGGTATTGTATTGCTCTTCATAGACATTATGGTTGCTTTAGAAATACTTGTAAGGCAAGTGCACGGCTGCAAGGCTTCCGGGAGTCAAAGAAAGAGACTAAACAGAACCATGACTGACATTATTGTGCTAATTCCAGTGACAATCTTGATGCTAATTCCTGTGAGCACCTTTACACTTTCAAATCCATGTGATCTAGTTTACTTTCCGTTTCCTCTTATGTGGATGTAATATCAACTAATTGTTTATCAGCTTCATAAGAAGTTTGGTAGATTTCCCGTGGTAAATAGAAGCATCAGACTAAAGAAGGACAACAAAACTGTGTTTACAGATAGTGAACCCAAAGTTACAAAACTTGAGTGTGGATATTTTGTTAAAATGCAGTTTGTGGGCTTACTTTAATTACATTTCAATTGCTTTGGTTTGTTGAATGTTTTCCATGTTGACATATACACAAGGGGAATTCAAAATTTCAAATTCAGATCTTTAGCTGTTTAGACACTGAGAGAATCAAGAGGTGCCATTGTTGAATAAATAATTATTGTCAACTTCTAATTGTCAAATGTATTAATAAACTTAAGAGTTGTAGAAATGTGGAGATATGTATCGGGTTAATCTTTGTTTTTATCAGTGTTTTATGAAAGAGTTTACACTTGGACTTCAAAGATGAATTTTCAATGTTATTTTTCACACACATTCATCCCATTTTTAAGGCCATACTAAACTACCCATTAATAAGATGATGTGTAATGCTTTTTCTAACATATATTAAATTTTTTTAATTCCTCTAGCATTTTCTTAAATGGTGTCCACTTTATTTTAGAAACAAAATCAAGTAGTTTTACACTAGTATTTCAATGAAACGTTTGATTTTCATTGTGTTACCAGGTAACAGCTGTAGGCCATGCAGCTATTCTAGCAGCTATCAAGAAGTATATGCCATGCTTGGTAACTTTTTGCTGCCTTGTCCATTACTATTTTCATTTACTCCCTCCATTTCTAATTAGAAGACCCTTTCAACTAATTCACACCCCTTAAGAAAACTAGTTAATCATATTAAATTTGTCAATTATTTGAACTATTATTCCAAAATTATCATTTTCTTATCTCTCTATCCACTTAATTGTTTTTCATTAATGTTTGAAGAGAGAATAATTAAGTAAGGATAAATAGGAAAAATTAATTAATACATCTAAAAATTAAAAAATGATCTTATAAAATAAGACAAACAAATTTTTGAAAATGATCTTTTAATTAGAAATGAAAGGATACACTATTGATCATGTTTGCTACTGTATGTAGATCCCCTCCTCTTTTTCTTCAGAGCGGTTGGATGTTGTAAAGCAAATAAAGCGAACTAGAGAGATGGGTTATCAGTTACATTTGGCTCAGTTTGACCTTGAAGATCAACCAGCAACCACTTCTTGACTATGAACGAGTCTCGATTCATCCATATTGATTAAATTGTTTGAGTAGTTTATCTCTGCTATTTGTCAGTTCAAACCCTCCTCACTGAAACTCGTATCAAATTAATTTCAGATTAAGTACATAGTTTACAAATAGGAGTTTTCCTTTGGAATTAAATATGATTTCTTTTGTTTGCCTGAGTCGATATTGAGTTGAAAGCTATATGAAATAATTTATATAGCAGCAGCAAATAGAGATTAGAAAATATCCAGTGTCTTAGTCTTCTTAATTCTCATCCGCATAAACCGTACACCATGTAGAGGCCTCAATGATTTTCGGATATCAGAGTTCATCTTTATACTCAACTGGTTGCTATCAAAGACTCGTCTGCAATATGATTGAATCATGTCATTCGAAACATTTGAGAATCTGATTCTTCTGAAGCTAGAGTCCATGGTGCCTCTCACTCGGAGCGGTATAGCTTGGTTGAGAATCATACTCAAGGCTCAGATCTCTTTCTAATAGTTGTGCTTTTCATTTCCTACAACTTGAGCTCTGATTTCTTTCAAGGACGTGTGACAAGAGAGAATTTTTTTGATTTTTCGAGAATCATACGTTGAAAAATTAAGTTTTTTTTTATTTTTTATGTTTAGTATATAAAAAATAACATTCCCAGGAAAAAGAGGATTCCCATAAATGATTTTTAATTATTTCGCATGAAAATTTTTCCGTGAGAAAAAGTGAAAATATTATTTTTTAGAGTTTATTTTTCTTTTACTATAATAAAAATATCATGTTATTTTTTTATTAAATATAATACAATAAATAATTAAAATAATCGATAAAAAATATGTATAATTCTTTGATTTCTAAGAAATCTTTAATCTAAAGATTTCTAATGGTCAAACAAACAAATTTTATTTATTTTTAAGAAACATAATTCTTAAAATTTATGATTTTCGAGGGTAAAAAAAATATCTCAGATTAAAATGTTTTTCGTCATAATAAATATGAAAATGTTCGAAATTAGTTCATGCAAAATTTTACATCTTTAATGTAATCCTACCCCAAGTGTATTGGATAAAAGACTCTAAGAAGATTAGGCCAGAGACGTAGGAGAAGGTCATAAAGTTCTCATGAGCCTTAAGTTAAATTTTGGGTTTATAAGTTAAATATGAACTCACTTATCTTTGTATATATTATATTATTGTTTTATTATTTTTGAGTTTTGTATTTAGGACTTTATAGTGTAGGGAGGATACCCTAGTAATGTAGGATTTTTCAACTCTTATATCTTAGGACACCTAGACTAGTTTTTGTATTAGGGGTAATTTTGTAATTTCACATGTATTAAGTGTTTGGGAGAGAATTTTAATTGAATTGAGAGAAGCCTAATCCAATTGAATTTTGGACTATCGTAAGGGGAAGTGAGTATTTGCTTGTTACACCTTATTGTCATATCATATAGTCACACACCTTGTGTATAGTCACACACCTTGTGCATAGTCACACACTTTGTGCATGTCTTTCATGCTTTACATGTCTCATGATACCTCAGCACACACTTAGTGGAGAATCTTGAACTTGATTCATGATACCTCAGCACACACTTAGTGGAGAATCTTGAACTTGATTCTAGATTAGTGGACTGAACCATAGCTGAAATTCACTAAGACTTTGCGTGTGCATTTTTTGAACTTTGATTTTTGAGAAATTAAACTTCAAAGTTTAGACCTCATTCTCCCCCTTCTCTCTTTCAAAATTTCATTTCCCTCTCCGCCTCTCCCTCCACTCATCTTCTCCTGCATTCAAACTCTTATCCATGACTTTTTATGATGGTGAACTTTTTCTTGACTCATCTTCATCTTCTGCTTAAAGTGGCGTCTTCAATCACCTTTCCTCCTTTTCCATTCCGTTGTCATTGATCTTCAAGAAGCAAAAGACTCTATTGATGAAAAATATCTAAGATCTACAAACTCTACATAAAGTTACATTAATCTTTCAACGATGATTTTATTACATTAATTATATGCATTACTAATATAATTATCACATTTTTTACATCAGGAAAATGTGATGTTTTATAATCAATGTAAAAAAATAACATATAAGTTTGGATGTCCAAACCTTACTCTTGGATCAAAAAGATACATTTCTATTTTGAGATAAAAAAAATACTAAATTTTTTACCCTTTCTTTTATCGCGTGCCTAGAAAACTTTCCATAATCTATGACAAAATCGTGAAGCTACAACAAAGTTTTCACGTAGCCTAAAGACCATTTCTCTATTTCACATACAATGGATAACAATAAATATGAATGGAAATTTGCAAAATCCGATAGTTGTATTTTACTTGACGCCTGAATTACAGTTGCAAAATCTCAACCATTAACTACATAGACAACAACATACCATGAAAATATAACATTACAGCGCTACACAACACTCATGCTAAAATCTAATTAAAAGCAACAACCAATTTGAATCCCTTCTTCATGTCCAAAATGTATTCTCATTTTATTATTTTGTTGTCAACATGGACATGTAGATTGTCATTATAGTGCCCCATCATGGCAAGAGAAATAAACTTTTTTGCAAAGGTAAGGAAACTATAAACTGTTTGATCTATTATGTAAAACCAGCAATTCCACACCGTAAATATCCTCCACAACAGCACAAGATAGAAAGTTTAAATCATTCTCCTTGAATCACGACCAGAGGTCATATGGTCCTACAAACACGAAACAGTGTGATCATGTCATTTCACCAAAAGCTAAACAAATTGTATCATCTCAATCAATTCTGCCCAAAGCACACTTTAAAAAAAAAAAAACTTGAATATGTTAATTGAATTACCTATCCCATGCACAGCATATGGATTAACCGAGGACTTGTGACATTGTAATAATCCAGTTTATTAAACCAATTTTTAACATTTTAACATGAACAGGAATATACTTCAGTCATCAACAAAAAGGCAAACCAGCCGGTTACTGGATGTTCAATATTAAATTTCTTGTTTCAAGCCTATGTTTACATGAATAGCCTGTAAAATACCAAATGAACTTTTTTTAAAGATATTCACATTTTAAATGATTTAAATACAAGTTGCTAAATTGAATACTAACAAATCTGTATTTCACAGAGCAGTAAATTCAAACCAGACCCTTAACAGAAATTAAACCAATGGAACGTACTTGTAAATTATTTATGCCTAACTTACCGAGATAAAGTCAAATGCTTTAGTTTCTTCTTTCCTTGAAGTGTTGATCATTGAGCTAGGAGTTTGAGTTTGAAAATTTGGTTGAAATATGTCTGGCAAAGGTGATCTTCCATTGGGTCCAGCCATTTGAGCAACACCATCATCTTGCATGTTGACATTACTAAGGTGTTGGAAATTAGCCATTGTTGCCAGGAATTGCTGTTGAGCTAAAAGGGTTCCCATGGCACTGTAATTGAGGGGCTGGGAAGAATAAGGTTGGTTCAACATGAAACCAGGCTGCATATTATAAGGCATAGGACCAGTAGGAAACATAGGATTTACATTAAACCCCATTGGCTGAGAGCTCAACATGCCGCCTGAAGTATTGTCAGGGATATGATTATTTAAACCTGAAAATAAAGATTCAGAATGTATGGAAGGAGACGTTCCCTTCTGCTTCGTACTTGAGGTATTTTCATCCATTGACAGACCGGCCATTAAATCACTAACAGGCTCCTTATGGTTTCCTTGTTCAGAATTGGAAGCAAAAATGTCAAAAAGTTGAGGTTCAGTTATATTCCCCTGCCTGTGACTCTTAAGATCGCCCTGTTTATCGCTACCAACAGTCATTCCAGAAAAGAGATCATCAGCATGTTCTTTGTTCTCACTTGTGTGAAATGATACATCAGCAAATGGATCACCATTTTTTGGTTCTTGACTAGCTCCAATAGAGCCACTAAAATCTCCAAATAGATCATCAACCAGAGGAGTTGATGATGTCAAATTTGCTATATTTTGATCACTTGTACCCTTTAGAGTGTCATCATTTCCATGGTAATCATTTGAATCACCAGTGTCTATCAAGTCAGGCAACTCAGCAACAGTAGCATTCTCAGTTTTCACAGCCTTCTCTGAATTTATCATAGAGCTGTTTGGCTGGCCTCCACCTAAAAGACCAAGAACCTGTCCATCAAGGGGCAAAGTGATAAATTAAATTACAATGGTTGCTCTAAAACTTATTAAGCTCACATTTACTAAGTGACAAGTGGTCTAAGCTATTACTATTAAAATATTTTAAAAAATTAAGATGGCACTTAGATATTTCATATTTGGTATAGAGTAATTAATTTCCTGTACAATTAACGAAGAGAAAGAAAGAACAGCACATTTACAAGGCTTTGAGACTCAGAAGAAATTCCTTACTGCTTCAATAGGTAACCTCAAAATATTTAATTATCAAGGCTGTTTTGCAGAAGAAATTCCTTAATGCTTCCATAGGTAACCACAAAGTTTCAAACCTTAGTGCTCTCCAAATCCACAACAATAAAGGCATGCAATCAAATCTGCTTATAACATCAGCTTAGAAACCTTTGATGATATTATCCAAATTACCATCCTTTTCTTAGGGACAACAATAGCATGCACAGTTGACTTTAGCCTGTCAACTATTGAATTTTATATTACTACATAATTGCAAGCTCAGTACAAACTAGTTATCCATATTACCTAAGTTAACTCTAAATGACCAATTTTTCTTCTTCCTGGTTCCCTAGTTTTTTCATTACTGCAACTTGAGGTAACATATTCACACATAAAAAACGGATTGGAATAAGTGTAAAATGTAAAAATGATTGAGAAGATGGAATTTTCACATAATAACTATTCATTTAGATTGATAATGACAGTACCTTCACAGTCCTTTCCCTTAAAGAGGCTTGGGGAGATTCAGAACATCTCAGCACCACATCTTTATTTTCGGTGAAGTAAGAATCCACTGGTGAAAAATGATCATCGTCCTTCTTTCTAAGGATGGCCTCAAGGACACAAACAGCTTTCATGCGAACCTGAAAAAAATATTCTCACTAGAAGTTAAAAAAATAAATCATTGCAGCAAGACCTATTAAAATTAAAATGCATACAAAACCCATTTAAATGTAAAATGTTTTACCACCAGAAAAGGGTCATGTAAAGTCTCATCATATTGTGATCCAAAATACTTGAAAAAAAATTAATCTGCAAATTTTAAAGACTTATTTAAATGAACAAGTGCATGTTTGTATAGTTCACATGGTCTTTCATGTGTGAATTTATATTTTTGTAGAAACATCAACATAACAGACTTGCCTGCCAAATTGGAGATTGGAGCTTCAGCTCAAGGGCGTGAGATAAAGCCAGTGCATCCAACTTTGCAGCTTCTGTTAGGAAAACTTGAATGGCATCTCGAGTAGGTTGCAGGCGAACACCTCCTGATGTTACAATTGTCTCCAGCAACTTATCCTCTCTTGTCTTACTCTCTACATAACTTGCACCAGATTCCCCATTTGATGTTTCCACCTTAGTTAGTCTTGAATCCTGATTCCAAGGACCAGTAGATTGATTCTTCGATGCTCCAAAACTACTCTGAGTTTCATTACGATATGCAACTGGTTCATATCTGTCACCATGTTCTGTTTCATTGGTCAAAGACCTTCGAAGATTTGGACTCTTGTAGCTTCCAGGGTCATTCTTCATTAGCGAATGCCCCTGTGTCAAACTATTAAGTCCTTGCTTAATCGATGCGCTTCCAATACCAACAACCTCACTGATAAAGGATTTCTTATCTTCCAGTGGCGGTTCATAGTTTGTATTCCCAAACCCTTGTATCCGCCGATTTAGATCTTCAGCAGGCGCTGACTTATTATTATTATTGTCTTCTGAAAAGATGGCAGAGATAGTCTCATGAGCAGTGTCTCTCACAGCCTTATTTAGGGCATCACCTTTCAAAGGATCCAGCTGTCCCTTGTAATGAAACAACTGACGAACCGCCACTGAATGTCTCTGCATTTCCCTTCTGAACTCCACACCAGACTTCCCAACCGCATACTTTATCAATCTTAAAGCCTGCCATCATTAACAAAAGCATGTAGCACAGCATAAATAGCTTAGACAAATGATATATGAATCTGTGATGCAATTTCCAAACTGACACCAAAAACGATTATGATTCTTTCTCATATCCCCACCTGGAACTTTTCACCATATAATTGCAAAGCTAGTTCTAACTATTTCAGTTTTCAAATCCACTATCTCTTTAACGCCCTATGCCAACAGCTATTTCAAAAACTCTCCACACCCCATAACAATAATAATAATAAAAATAAAAACTTTGAATCACCCAGATCCAACTCATCCAATCTCATGCAGTTAACATTAACCAAAAACAAATGTTTTTTTTTTAAAGTACCTTCTGTTTAACAATTGGGCTTTTATGTTCCAAACGTTTTAAGACAAACTCGGAAACCTCCTTCACAATACTAACATGCGAAGAACGCAAAAGTTCGCAGATTTCCTCCAATTTGTAAACGGGTGCGACTTTATCTTCATCGGACGTAGCTGAATCGATCAATCGCGACCGCCAGTACGATTCAACCGCTCTCCGACTTGATTCCATTTTTCCCCCAAATCACAACAATCCCAAACCTACCCACTAAGATTTTAAATGCATCAACTTTATTGAAACCCGAAATGAATGCTAATTGTCTGAATCTCAAACCCACGGATCGATCGGGAATGAAAACCCAGATGGAAAAGCCAAACAGGGATTTGAAAAGTCGCAAAATTTTGAGGGGAATTGAACGGAAATCAAATCCCCGAGACGCAGTTTTGAGATTTGGGAAGGAATCGAAGACGAAGACAGAGGAAGAAAAGACAATTTGTGGCAGCAAATATAACTTCGTTGTTGCGAAAATAAACTCGTAGAATGAAGTTTCACTGTATTTTCTTCCTCTTCTCCAAACTGAAAAAACAAAAACAAAAAAATCAATTATAAATTATAAATTTTTAATAATTAGTAAAGAGTCGTGAATTGATAAATAAAAGAATAAAAAAAATTCCTACGTAATCTGATAATAATAATAATAATAATAATAATAATAATAATAATAATAATAATAATAATGTTATCTGGAGTGGTTATAAAACTGACTAATTTTAATCAAATAGTATTTTACTTTTAATCTAATTTCACGTATAATTGTATGGTGTTATATTTATACGTGGGAAAAAAAAATCCAGATGTACAAAAATATTACGTGAGGTTTTTTTTTAATTTTTTTTATTGTAGTAGAGTAATATTATTTTTGACAAAGACAAAACCAATTCTATTAATTTGTGATGGTCGGTTGAAATTTTGAAAACTCATTTGAATGTTTAAAAAGATTAGGTAAATCCGTAAATATATGGATTAAAAATCTATCACATTTTTCATAGAGACATTTCAAAATATTTTGAGAGACCCAAAGCTAATTTTATATGTTAAAAATTATAAATCTTGATGGGAATGATAAAAAAAAATGGCATGATCAAATATAATCTAATGGACGAGTGAATTAAATTATTTAATTTTAGGGTCTCTTAGGACATTGATTAAGGAAAAAAAATTAAGAATATAATAGAAGATAGTAAAAAATTATAAAAAACACAATTTTATATATTTTAATTATTTTTTTCCTTCTAGGGCTCGTTTGTTAGTTAAGATAATAAAAGACAAAAGAACAACTCATCCTATCTCATGCCATCAACATATAATTTATTATTTGGTGCGCCAATAAAATATGGTGTATTGATTATCAAAATAGTGATTATCAAATGAGTCTTAATTTCTTAAAACCAATGTCCCAAAAATATTCATGTTTACACTGGAATCCTATCACTAACTCCAAGTATCTTTCAACCTAGGCGTCTGCTTGTGTTTGCGTTTGTTTCAACCAAAAAGAATATTAAATAATTGTAACTTTAGTTTTTAAATGTTATGTGTCCTCGTTTTTTGTGTGTCTCCCAGGGAACCGTTGTGTTAAGCCAAGAGGCCACAAAGACAGAAAAGTTGGTAGGAGTAGGAGACAATTTGATTAGGGTAGAAAAGAACACTCAATTCGTTTTGCTATGAGATCACTTCTTCTGACTTTAAATATAAACAAAAAATACTTCTATTTAAATATAAGTAAATTTTAATTAATTTGTTTATTTAATAAGTTCATACGGAAAGTATCTTTCATTTAATAGGAGTTTTAATTTCAATGAATGACTTTCTTTTATTGATATCAAATTTCAATATTTAAAAAAAACTTATTTTTTTAATTAAGATGGATACAATTTATTTCTTAGTTAGCGTTAAGCATTATTTTCTGCTTATATTCAAATTTGGAGGGAGTAATTTAGACGTTCTTTTTTACTCCTTAAACAGTAATGAATTTAGTTCCTTTAAATTTCTATTTTCTTAATTTAATTTTAGTTCTTCTAAGTTTTTTTTATTCTATGTAAGTTTGAATTTCTTTTAATTTTGGTTTTAGTAAACTTGTTTGTTCGATTGTAGTTCATGTTTGTGCTTTTTTAATTTTAATTTCTTTAAAATTTTAAATTTTTCATGTGTTGCTCCTCTAAGTAAGTTTGAGTTTTAGGGATTAAAATTAAAAAACTATAAACTTATATGAACTAAAAATAAAAAAATACATTAACTAAAATAGAAAAAGCAAACTTACAAAAACTAAATATATAAAAACGAACCTGTTATAGACTAAAATTTAAAAAATTAAACTTATTGAACTAAATTCGTATTTAAGCCCAATTGTGAGGCCCAAACTTACTAGCCCCTCTACTTTTATTCACCAAACCAGGGTAGCCCAGAAGAGCACCTTGGACCAAACAGCGAAATCATTGTTTTCTAAAGCAAGGAAATTTCTAGGGAGATTCCTACATCCATTGTAACTCTTTTTTTAAATTTATCGAAAAATTATAAAACTATTTTTAATTTTGTTTTTTATTTAATAAGTCTCACTCTCACGTGTTTTTTTTTCCAATAAGTTTTAATTTATATCAGAGAGTATATTACTACTACTCGTTCTAATGAAATCTTGCGGCAATTTTCCATGTCAAATAGCATGACTTTGGACGAGAAAGTGATACTTTGTAACACATGGGACATCAAAATTGTTCTCCTTGAAGTTGAAAGGCAGAGATACAGATACCTATATCATTTTGATTTTGACGTGGCTCCAAATTCAGATCTATCTGGCAATAGAGATTGCCATGCAGGGAGTGAGTTTATCTGAAACTGGGATTGGAAATTTCAATTTGCCATAAAAAAATAGGTTACGCTGTACGTTCTACTAAATTGGGTTCTGACGTACGTACAAATAAGAGAATTAGAAATTTAAAAATTGCTCCATGTCCTAAGCTACATGCCTATATTAAAGTGTCTTATTCTGCAGCCTAGTGGCTTTATTTTATCTAACAATAGGTGGCAGATAAGGATTAATTCCAATTCAATTGTAAATTATATAACCTGCAATTTAGACAAAACATGAGCGGCTGCAATGGCATCACAGAAGTACATGAGGTAAATCGACCATTTTAGAGATATTTCTCATTCTAATTATCTTTTTTTTTTTCATCCACAAAACTCAAATTTAAAACATTAATTTTTAAGGAAATTAAACTCAGTATCACTAAAACCAACGACTTATTGTTACACACAAAATCACTTTGATTAGCATCTTGGTGTGTGCCTAAACATTCACTTAAACTTTTCTTAATAGAATGTATTGAAAGGATATTCTTTTCCAATTCATGGATCCCCTAGGGGAGATCTCTTGTATACTTATCACTTTAATAGTAAAGTCTGTAAATCCTTCTAGAGTTTATTATAACAAAAAATTACTTTGAATAGCTGGTTCCGGTTTGCCTTATCTAATGAAACTTCTTTAGAAAATTTCAGTATTTCAGAGAACGGTTTCTCCAACTGAGTCAACTGTGCTTTAAAATGACACTTTAAATTCTGTTGAAAACAAAGCCATTGGACTAGTGATGAGTCATGTCTTGGATAGTCTTTTGCATCGTAGGTTCAAACCATGGTCCAAGGGCATTCACTACTAACCACTTCACCTTCAAGTTTCAACTTTTGGCCAATACCAAAGGACAAAAGAGTTACCTGTAGATATCCAAAAGTGTCTTTTCTTTTTTCCCTCCTTGATAACATCAAATCAAATAATTAACAATGGGTTTGTTGGTGTGTATAAACTTGTGATCACATAATCATAATTGACCAAACATTTTTGTTTGAGAAAGGAAAAAACATCTAACAGAAGCGCCAAAAAAGTCCAATAGATTTCTTTGCTCAGCACTAATTGGCCGACCAACTTATCCATAACATAGACCTAAACAACCAATATGTGACACATTAATTGCTTAAAATTTTAAACACCAAGGAATTTATAGTCACTCATTTTCAAATTCCACAACCTCTTTGCCATTTTTTTAGAGCATGGCCGGTGCTATTTATGGCCCGAAGCCATTCAAGTTCTCTCCACTCCAACTTTTCTTTTATGATTATTTCCTTCACATTCTACCCCACCACCAAACATCACCTCTACCATTCTTCCTTGCTCACATGGAGGAATCATTCATTAGCTTCCGGACACTTCTAATAAAGCACACCAATGACAGCTAAGCTTGCCACTAAAAGACTTGATTGGACATACATGGATATGTCGCACATAATAACAGTATTCAATTTTATCATGCAAGCAAACATACACTAAAATAATGATTATAAGTGTATCAAGGGGTCTAACTATTTGTTAAGCAGGATGCTTGTAAATTCTCATTAATATTATCTTCCATTTCTATGGATAATTTTTTTATTTATAATAACAGAAATCAATTATTTAAATAAAGAGTAAAATATATTTTAAATTCCTCAAAATTTAGTTAAAATTAGTTTTAATACCAACATTTATTAAATGATGATGATTTTCATATTTTTGAAATGTGGTAAATTGGTCCTGATGACCCTATACTTTTTTTTGACTTGATATCAGGGATGAAATACACCATATTTAAGCAAAGATCAAAATCATGGCCTTTAAAATATAGGGATCAAAACCTATTTTAAGTTATCTAATAAAACACATACATTTTATTCTTAAATAAACCTTAATACAGCATTTGACAACTTCATCTGCATATATATATAACCCACCAGAGAAGCCTTTTGTACTACCTTTCTTATTTGGAACATTTCCTTATCTATATTCACCTCCATCTTAAAACAGTTCCCCTAGAAACTTCGATCTGAAGATGGGTGGCATTGCATTTGGACGCTTTGATGATTCTTTCAGTTTAACCTCAATCAAGGCCTATATTGCTGAGTTCCATTCAACCTTGCTCTTTGTTTTTGCCGGTGTTGGTTCAGCCATAGCCTATGGTTAGTTTTATCTGCTTCACAACAAAATTGAACCTAAGATCTTAGTTACATTCAAGTAGCTGAAGGGTGTTTCACCATGATTTAAGATAAAATAACCCTTAAAATAAACGAAAAATGATGAAACAAAGTTTTCTTTTTGGTTTGTAATTAGTTATAAGACATTTTTATTTTGAATTGTCACCATGTAGAAGTTTACAAAAACTATGAAATCATCGTGCTTTTTTAGTTTCAACATGTTTGACTTTTCTTTCTCTTTATTTGCAGGTAAGTTGACATCAGATGCAGCACTTGATCCTGCTGGGTTACTGGCAGTTGCTATTTGCCACGGTTTTGCACTCTTTGTTGCAGTTTCTGTCGGTGCCAACATCTCTGGTGGCCATGTCAACCCTGCTGTGACTTTTGGATTGGCTCTTGGTGGCCACATCACCATCCTCACTGGCTTCTTCTACTGGATTGCACAGCTTCTTGGCTCCATCGTGGCATGTTTTCTTCTCAACTATGTCACAGGAGGCTTGGTAAGTTTAAATTGGACGCATCTATATGGCTCAAAATCACTTGTGGAATCAGCATTTGGCAAATCTTTTCCTTGCATTAGAATCTTCATTCATAAGCCAAGGACATATTTACATCTCTTTTTCTATCTAACATTCTATATAGGGGACCAAAGGTATAATTCCAATTATGGTATCCATTTAGTGTTTTAGTATATACAACAATAACAAACAAGTTTTTTTTTTCTCCCAAGCATTCAGCTCGGTTAAAGACCAAATTTTCAAAGATATTATTTATCATGACACGCCTCTTAACAACTTCTCCCAATGTCCTTCTTGGTCTCTCTCTCTCTCCCTTTTGATATGACTAAAAATCATGCAATATAATCTCTTTATTAGTGTTTCCAACGACCTTCTTTATACTTGTCCAAATTATCTTAATCAATTTTCTTTCTTATGTAACCAGTACTCTTATCCTTTTCTCGCGCTGTTTTTTTAAACAGCAGCATGATGTTCAGTTCATTTTTGCTAAAAACAATAAACTGAAATGCTGTTGTTATTTGTTTTGTCAGCCAACTCCAATCCACAGTGTGGCTTCAGGGGTTGGAGCAGTTGAAGGAGTTGTGACCGAGATCATCATCACATTTGGTTTGGTGTACACAGTGTACGCCACAGCAGCAGATCCTAAGAAGGGCTCATTGGGAATCATTGCACCAATTGCCATTGGTTTCATTGTTGGTGCCAACATCTTGGCAGCAGGGCCATTCTCCGGCGGCTCGATGAACCCAGCACGCTCCTTCGGGCCTGCAGTTGTTAGTGGTGACTTCCATGACAACTGGATCTACTGGGTTGGACCTCTCATTGGTGGTGGTTTGGCTGGCCTTATCTATGGCAATGTCTTCATTCGCTCTGACCATGCACCTCTTTCCAGTGAATTTTGATTTGGTTCAAGTCATGGCATGTGTAATTCATGTTTCTTGATGATAAAAGGAGGAAAAAGCAGTTCTTGTTTTTCTTTCTTTTTCTATCTATCTCCTTTTTTTTCTTCTTCTTTTAATTTATTTGTAAAGTGTGCTACTACTGTTTAATTTGGTGAGAATTCAAGAGGATGGTGGTGGGCACAAGTGCTTTATTATCTCTAAAGGTTTACTTTTTTGGCTTTCCTTTTAATTTGGATGCCGTGCACGAGGACTATAGTACCACTGGCGTTTACACTATGCAGAAGTTCACACTTCCTTACCTTAATTACAACACTGAAAATTAATGCATAGATCAAGAAAATCAAAGCAGATTCAAAGAAAAAAGCATGTATATCTTATTCTTTTGAAAATCTCCTTAGGAATATTGGTTTAGTGAATGGAAAAGTGTAACAGTCTTTATTGCGTTGATAAAAAAACACAGGGAAAAGGCCAATAGTTAGTTGTTCAATACCAGATGGGAATTAATGCATAGATGAAGAAAATTAAAGCAGATTCAACGAAAAACCTATAACTTCGATCTTGCTCTTTTGAAATTGTCCATGGGAATAATGGTTTTAGTGACTAAGTGTAATGGAAGATGCTTAGTCTTTAATTTACTGTGTTGATAAAAACAGGGAAAATGCCAATATAATTAGCTGTTCAATGCCAGATGGAATATCCAAAGTGGCATGAGACTATCACTGTCTATTAGTGCTTTGGGAATTGATAGCAACAAAGTGTGTGTTTGAGTGCTTTTTTTTTTTTAAAAAAGTCATTTTAGAATTTTTGTCAATTTTTTTTAGAGAACTTTGAAAAAATAAGCAATTATTGCTTAGAAATAATATCTAATTATATATTAAACATGCACTAAGAAATACTGTGTTGCTTGATGCAAAGTGTAAACACAAGACTTTATGTTTGCCCAAATGTGTAAAAGGTGTGGTGAGGCTCAGCAAGTGAGCATTATTAATCTTCAAATGTAAGCTTCCAATGAATACAAGCCATGGAAAACCATTACAGAGTCACGTCCTTTAAGATTATGATGAAGAAGAGGGAGAACAAGATTCTATTTAATCTGCTGTGCTCACATGGTTTGTACTTAAAATATTTTTATCAGTAAAAATTAAACATGGTATCAATTATTAGAAAAGTTACAATATAAAGTGTTATAAGCATTCCATGGTTACTGTTTTGAAGCATGGCTAATGTACCAAATTAGGGCACTTCTATGAACTAAATATTTAAATGAAGTTGTTTTAAAATATATTATTGGCACCAAACAATTTTAGTTGTTGACCAAATTAACTCGGCAGTCTGACCAATGAGTTCCATATTATGCGAGTTCCAATCTTAATTTATTTTCTAAAAAATGTTCCTACCTAACATGAAACTGGTTAGTCAATTTATAGCGAGTTGATGTCAACGATTAAAATAGTCTAATCCCAACAATATGTTTTAAAACAACTTCATTTTAGTGTTTAGTTTGTAATATATATATCCTAGTTTGTTTAATGAGCGTTAGGAATATCACTCAATGTTTACTTTGACCTAAAAATGGTTCATGCAATATTTGTATTTTAATTTAAAGAATGATCAATCTATCCTAATACCGTCTTTCACACTACAAAGTAGAAATATGCTAGTTTGTTTTAGATGTATAACATTGTCAAGAATACAACTAGGTCACAAAAAAATCTTTGTTTTGGACAATTATTGGCCCAAAATTACTAGGCTCAAAACTTGAATTCTCTTTCTCACTCAAGGACTTTCTTAGCACTACATAGGGGCTTGTGATAACACGAATCAAGGGATTCAAGAGTAAGGCACCTTTCACACACCATCACACGGGAAGTAGATCCCTACCTTAATGAGAGCCTTATTTATAAGTCTAACAAGTTGAAAATGCTAGTCAAAGTAGAAACTGTTTAGCACTTCAGCATATATTTTAACAAATGCATATTAAGAAATCAATAAAGAAATTCCTTCAAAAAAAAGGAATCAATAAAGAATTGTCAAAAGGGTAAAAAAAAAAAACAAGAAAGCAATTCTTTTATGCAGCGACACGAATCCAAAAAGGGTGCACCACATAAGTAAATAGCAAGATATTTGATATTCTGCACATTCACAAAGAAACTGAGACTTATCAGTGTCTGAAGGCACAAAAATTCAAACGCTACATTACGCACGTTTCGTTTTATTTCTTACAGAACCATGAACTCAAATTCTCCTCTCTTTTTTCTTATTTTATTTTTTTATTAAGCTCAAATTCTCCTCTCTTTTTTCTTATTTTATTTTTTTATTAAGCTCAAATTCTCCTCTAAACCTTCTTTATATGCTTCAGTGAATGACCCAGTGGTGGAGCAGAATCTTCTGTACTAGTATTGGCTCCTAAATTTTTCCATACCCCTTGGAGCTGCAAGAAAATTAATAACATATTCTTAGTTAATCTTCCATTTAATCTATTAAAAAAATTAATCTTCCATTTAAAATATAAAAAGAAAAGTATCATATTCAATATATTGACGACTTTTCACCTAAGCATGTAAAAGCGAGTTTAAAATTTATGAGTAACACATACCTAGCCCGATTGCCTCAGAGCCTTTCATTATCCTTAGTTTCTTACATGACTCAGTGAACATTCTGTAGTGACAAGTTATCATAGCATCAGGCAAGGAACAACATTAAGATAAAAATGATTACAGTTGTAATGAGAAGATTCAATGAGATTTAAAAGTCGCAATCAGAAATCACAAGCTTGTCTTGACATATTAGAAGTTTATACACATGATAAAAACATTCTGAAGAATTGCTTATGATTAATAGCATGTTTTCGTTATATTTCTTTTAATAAAAAGAGATTTTAAGTGAATTAGTAATTAGTGAGGATAGAAGTAAAAAGAAAAAAAGAAAAAGGAAAAAAGCCAGTAATATGTAAGTTATAAGCTAGTTGAAGTAATAAGCCAAAAATTACATAAATAAAATAGCATAATGTATATCTAATAAATTTATTTTGATTAAAATAACTAGTCAAACTAACTTATACTAGAGTGTTGTGTTAAACACAATTGGAAAAAATTGTTGACGGTAATTATTATTTAAATACGTTTATGATTTATATTATTATCAAAAATTATAATCTTAATAGAAGGAAAAAAAAAACACCTTAATGGTTTTAAAGCTATTGAAAGCAAAGAAAAAATTGAAGAAAAAAAAAAGAAGTGAAGTTGACCGGTTCAAACACCAAGTATTGTGGTAAAAAAAGATGACATATATGTATATATATTGATCAGTGAAGATTTAAAAACAAAAATGAAAAGAGAACTTACTTCCAAGGGACATCACCCACAAGCATCCAGTCTCCTTCCTTATCTTCATATGTAAGAACATATTCAGAGCCATCAACAAGATCCCTGAATGCACTCTCACTTAATCCATCTTTCCCAGGAAGTGCACGAGAATTGCATTGACCTGATTTCAGGATATTGAGTTGTTTTTATAAATACAATAGTACTAGCTTAATTTATTCATTTTTTATATATAATTTTAGTAGCTTAAAGTAGCTAGTTTGATAATCAATTCAGTTATTGATACTTAAAATCATAATTGGTAATTACTAATTAATTAGGTGTGCAATTCACAATTAGACCACAGAGACTATTATTCAGTTCCATATCATGTTGTTACAACATTGGTTAACACATTAATGAAGGAGATAGAGAGCGAGTACCATACCAATGGTAAAGCAGCTGAACATTTTCTCAAGAGCTGAAGAAAGTTCAATATAGTTGCTGTAGGTTTTCAGATCAACCTTTCTGAGATATGGAGCACCATCCATGCTGACCTTAACGTAAAGACAACCTACTCCTGATTTCTCCTCAGCTTCGTTGTCACATTTTGCCAAATTATAAGCCATCATCGTGTTCTTTCGAAAAGATCGAATTGGTGGCCATCCCACAACTTGTGCTCTGCCACAAAAAGTTTGATATATATGTCACCCCCATATAGAAAACTCTATCATGCAAGTATCAATAATCAAACAGTAAAAAAGATCCATAAATTAAATTCAATAGCCAATACATCTAGCTGAAAATAGGATAAAAAAATCAGTAAAAATTGAACAAAAAATAATAAAAATACAGTAGACCAATACGTCAACGAATGTTTTAACAAGGTCTTACTAAAAGAAAACAGTTTCATACACCTTAGTTTTAATAAGCTTTAACAAAACCATGAACTGATTATGTTTAGATAAACTTTTATATAAGCACTCACAAGAGACAAAAATAATAAAAAATAAAATAAATTGAATTTTTGTCATACAGGTTAAAATCAATTCATGCACTTCAATTTTTGGACATATAAACTAGAGAACTTTTATAAAAAATCAAGTGGATAAGTTAATCTAAATTTATAGGAGAAGCTCAAATGCTTAATTCATTTTACGGTCTTATTTTTTATTTTTTTTCCCTATAAATGTTTACGTTGTGGAGCAGTTTATTCAAACAGGGTTCAAAACATAGGCATATGAAGAAAACTTACTTTGGAGCAGGAGCAGGAGCATGTTCATTTGTTGCAGCAACTTGAGCTGGTTTCTCATAGTGAGGAACCATTCCAACCTCTTTGTTGCATCCTCCAGAGATATTAGAACCACTTTCCAAATCAGCTTCAGTTGCTGCATCACTCGCCGAGAAAATCCATTTCCCAGAAGAGGAAGAAGAAGAGCTAATGGCATCAGGGAAGCCCCTCTTGAGGTTCTTGTTGGAAGGAGTTGAAGAAGCAGAAGAATAGCCATTATTCTTCTTCTGCAAATCCTTGCCAAAAAGAGAGACCCCTGATTTGTTGTTGTTCTCAGGAGAATCACAACCTGGCAGGCCAAGCCTCAGCTCTGTCTCCTTGAAGTTCAGAGATGAAGTAGTGTTCTCATCCTCAGAAGAAAGATTGGAGGAAACTGAAGAGGATATCTTATCACAGCTTTTCTCCATGGATGGAGCCTCTGATAAGCCTATGTAATCATGTTCCAAGGGTGTAGTCATCAAAATTCAACAGTGAAAGGTTCCAATTTTTTGAAACAGAAAAATATTTAAACAAGTGACTCAAGTAAGTATGCGTATGTATGTATATATATATATATATATAGAACTTGTAAGAACATAACAAACAAAACAAGTCAGAAAGTAGAGTTTATACTGCAGTTATCGCATGGTATGGTACGAATTTGCCGGGAGCTTTTTTTTTTTATTCCCTTACGAATCTTCTTGGCCTTTATATATGAATCAAATTTCCTCTTTCCACAGGCATATTTTTTCTCCAGTACTTATCATAATTTGATAATATGATATTAATTGATGCGCATGTTGAAGCAATGTTATTAAGATCATAATCATTATTATTTAATTAATAATGACAACTATAACTACATTTGATTCTTTAAAATTCATCTCCCTCCCTTACTTTAATAGATTTAAATCCTTCTTTAAGTGAGATGTTAGGAACATAATTAAGAGAAAAAAATCCATTAAAGACATTCCAAGTAAGTGAGTATTCTACAACAAAAACATGGTTAAAAAAGAAGAATTTCTTAATTTATAGTAGTTATATGCAGTCCGGGCGCAAGTTAGACGGACAACGTACCATGCATATCAAGACATTCCAATTTGCAAATTAAAGCATTAAGAATAGAATAAATAATAACTCTGTATGAGTCCAGACACAACACAGATGAAAGGGATTCAACAGAGGTGAATCTTCTTTCTTTAGTTGAATATGAAGTGAGTCCCAAACTGGCAGACAATCCTCCCTATCTTAGTATATATGTGCCGTTTAGATATTTTTTTTTCTTTTTCTCTTGTTTTCTGCAAACAATGTGAAACAAACCATAGATAATGCCATAATGGTTGCGAATATAAGACATGAAACACATTAATTCTCGGAGTTAAGAACCACAAATATTGTGTGCCCTAGAAATATCTGCTTGGAAATTCGTAATGTGAAATTATATGTCTTGAGTTATACAGTTTTATATACCTTATGGATTAGTGTTATAATATGTATCAATTGGTTATTGGTATTATCCTATAAGCATATCCAAAGAAAATCACGGGAAAAATGTGTTGAGCTCTTGTAATGTGTAACAAGGATTATAAAACCGCATAAAAAATTGGACAACTTGAAAAATGGGGAGTTGTCCAAGTAATTACTAATCCGCACAGCTCAAAATTAATTATAAACCATGCTTGCTATCTAAACTTTTCACCATTAGGCTGATGTTAATAATTCTTATCAACCGATCTCTCTAAATTCACGAGACATCAACCAATTGTTTTTAACAATTTAATTATTAATTTAGCTTTTAAAAACGTTTATATCTTTTGGTAACCAAGGAACTTTGACTCTAGCGAGGGATTGTTTTAGGAAATTTTATTGAATTCTCAAGAGGAGTGTGAAGATAAAAATATGTATTCTCATATTTGTTAGAAGAAAATTAAAATATATTATTAGACATAATTCATCCTTAAAAGAAATCCATATTATACATTCCCATAAAAATATTTGAAATAAACTTTTCATTTTCTTTTTATTCAACATCTTTTATTTATTTAATTAATATTTTTATTTGTAAAGTAAATTAAATTTAAAAAAATTCTCAGAAATTAGAAGTATATATCAAACATCTTTGATGAAAATAATATTTTCAGTAATAACATTCCAAAAAATATTATTTCCAAAAATATAATTAAATCTGTGAATTAAACGCCCCTACATTAAAACTTTGAGCCATCCCCCAAATTTCAATCTTTTATACCAACAATAGATTAATTTGTAACAATGAATTAAAATTGGTTACAATATATATATAATATGCTTTGCAATTGGAAATTGGAAGAGTCTTAGAAAAATTAATGAAATTAACCTAAATGGTGAACGAAGGTTGTAATAATACGATCAATAGAGACAAGACGTGTGAGAAGATAAATTATTATATGTATAAAATATTAGTTTTAATTTTTAAAGTTGGTCTAAAATATTAATTGGGATCACAAAAACCTTGATAATTCACTTTTTAATTTTTTTTTTCAAAATTGACCAAAACAAACTGTGAAAGCCATTCACGTAACATAGCCATCACTTAGAAATTTGATAATCGAAACAGCACAAAGAACTCCTTATTGTCTAAAATTGAGGCTGAAATTGACTTTTAAAGATGACAACATATCGAAAACCCAAAAAAGTTGTTTGTAAATATTTAGATATATAGGGAGAAGGAAAGAGATTGCTATTATAAGCACTTATTTCCTACAAATTATTAGTCTTCTAAAACTTGGAATCATTAAAAATAACTTTTTTTTTTATTTTTTAATGCTTCTTTTTAAATTAACCAAAATTGCTTTTAGAAAGAAGAAAAAAACAAAACAAACATAGTTATTACTTGATAAAAACATCACTTGTGCTTCCACTAACAATATATATATTAAGTATATCTAAATGGAAAGTAAAAAATTAATCTTTTAAGACATTAAAATTCATTTAAAGATTAAATTTCTTTCAACAGATTCCCAATAAATATATATGAAACATATTTGGTAGTTTGTGATATTGTTATTTTTATTAAAAAAATAATATATTTTTTAATTATATCATCTATCTTATCACACTATTTTTTATTTATCTCTTTTTTATTATAGAAATTATTATAAGCAATTTTAGGTGGAAATCAACATAAAAAATTGTATGTTTTCTTGTGTATTTGGTTATGAGGAAATTGAGATCCCATTCTACCCTCCTACCAATAAGTGGCACTAGTACTCTTCATAATTCATATCCCTTCATTATTATAGTTGGGAAACTCATTATTTCACGTCTCACTAGCTAGTCACAAGCTTGAGTATTGACCATTGACCAAATAGGGTTAGGGTGTTGCCGCTAGGATCAATATCTCCCACAAATAGTTTGACTTCAACACAGTTGGTACTGGATTTCTGTAGTTTGATACAATATATATGTATTTAAAATTTAAATCAAATTACTTAGTCCTAGTGATATTAGGTATTAGACTTATATTTTTGTTTCTTCTGAAAACAAAATATCTTAACCAAAAATTATGAGAACCCTTGAGGCTTAGAAACTCTTTATTATTTTAACTTTAAGTTCTTGAATTAATCAAGACAGAAATATAAAAAAAGAATTCTCATAAAAGCATAAATAAATCAATATAAGTGATATGTATTATGCAACTAATTAATATACACACATATACGTACCTTACTGGATTGATTATTATTATGTAAATCACAGTAGTTAAAAAAAGGTTGGCAATCTTTCTAAAGGAACAAGATGCGAATAACCTATGGTTCAATAAAGTGAGGAAATTCTTGAAGGCACTAGCCCCGGGACCAAAAATTGGAAAACATCAACTTTCTTACGATGCATAATTAGACGAATCTGCATATTGTGTCTGGGAATTAAGCCAAAAGTAAATGTTCCAGGATATTTCAAGGAAAAGTATCTAGTCAGTCTTATTTTTGAAGGGTGGTATATATCGACGGCAGAAATGACAGAGAACATATATATGAAAAAAACGTTAGTGTTTTAATGTTTTAAAATCTGGCCCATGCATCAAATAGTTAGGAAAATCTTTAATGAGCTTTTGTTTTATGCTGGAACAATGGGTTAGAGAAGCATATTATGATGACATTAACAGCTTTGTGACTTTAGTATGCTTGGACCATACTCCATAGTGTCCCTGTTGCTCCCACCCCTTGTGATTATTAAAGGGTTCATAGTATAGCTGGAAAACTTTAATTTTGCACAACCAAACCTGGCCCTCTATCACTAGTGCGCCTTTTACTCATTCAATCTCATCTAATGATCTTTGACCAGAAACAATAAATTTGCTGATTTAATGATATCAAAGATATTAGAACCCATCAATCAGGATAGGGGTGTTAGGGGTTTTAGTTAGATTTAATTAAATTTATGATTTAACTTAATCAAATTTAAACGGATTGACTTGGGTCAATTGTTCAAGAAAAAAAAAAACTTAACCAAAACCAATCTGTTAGTAAATGGTTTGAGTTGAGTCAACGAGTTAAAATATTTAAATTTGTTTGTTATTTTTTAAATCTCATATTTTTTATAACCCAAATACATTACTTATAATTGTTAGTGTAAGCATAAACTAGAAGAAAAGTTCAAGGGAGGAATTGTTGTCATGATCATCACATAGGTTAAACATACTATGTTAAATATGATTTAAAAATTGAAATATAATAAATAGGCACCACACCATCAAAACCTGCAAATTTAAAAACTAAAATTATTGTATCATAGTTTAAAATTTTCAATGTTCCTAAATAGTTAAATGAGTGAGAAAATAAGAAAAGACTCTCTCTTAGTTAAATTAGTAATTGATTTTTTAAAATTTTAAAAATAATAATAGACAACAACAACAATAATTATAATATTATTATAAATTAACAGGTACATGAGTCGGGTCAGCAGACCAACAGATCTAAATACTAAAATCCGTTACTCAATCCAAAATTTAATGAATTTGATTAATTTAATTCGAGTCTAATTCAAACATAAAAATTACCAAATCTAAATTATTTGAATTAGTTTGGATTTGATTCCTGAATGATCCCTACCATAAACATCCCCCATCCTCCACTTCTTAACAAATAAACGGTTAAGATAAAAGCTTGGTGATAAGTAAACGAAAAGGAATCTAAATTTAGTCTAAATGCTCTATGCATGCAATTTACTCTTCATGCCAATCTCCTCATTAAGGCTTACTATTTTTTTAAATAATTAAATTTGGAGGAATAATCATTAATTTATTTTCTATTTTAAAAAATGAAAAATAAGATTTTTCTTAAAAAATAAGTTGAACGTAAACAAAGTCTTAAATTTTAAAGTATATATCACATCTTGCTACACAATTCACCGTTAATCTTCCAAGTTGGTTTTAATAGTAGTTAAACTTTTAGGAGGAGAGAATGATATCTCACTTTAAGCCAGAAATTTTTTTGGACTCACAAAGCAATCAGAGATGAACTTACATTTAATCCTCAAAATAACTTTCTTATAAAAAATAAATGACTTTTTTTTTTTATCAAAATTAAACTAAACCAAACATATGGATGGCATGCATTGGTTTCTTAGCTTGCTTTTGAAGGAAAAAAAGGTGTTCAAAACATACCGCGGAATGAAAATTTATTTTGCATCTAAATTATATTTAAATAGACGACATATTAAATGTGTACATATTAATAAGCTCTTAAAGCATAAAAATTTTCTTCAATAATGTGAAAATTTGTTTCTTTTCTTTCACCAAATATTTATATTATTTATATTTTCATTGCTAACAAAAAATATAATAATATTTTACTTAGGAAATTAATTAATCATTTGTTCATATTAAATTCTCTAATTTAATTGATAATCAAGTATTAAAATAATTTCCTTAACAGAGATTAGAACACTCGTTTGTATGTGATCTCGTAGGTTCAATACTAAGCTGATAAAATATTAATCAAATTAATATATTAATCAAGGTAGACATCTAACAACACTTCTTAGCGTTCGAATAGCATAAAGTAATGTTTTACTTTCAAGAACCATTAGAAGAATAGTATAATACTTTCTTCCATCTTTACATCTATAACTTAACTCTAGAGTATGATATTACTATCAAACTATACATAACTTGTTAATTATTATGACAATATCAGGCCAAAGAAAATTATTAAATCTTTTTTTGAGAATTTTCTATTAATAGTTTATGGTAAATGTAACAATTAGAAAATCTCAATTGAGTTAGTTCATTAATGACATCCACGTATATATCATTTATATATGTAATTTAATAGATGAGATCTATTAATTTTTCTTCAATAAAGACCATTACATATATATTAATTTATCCAAATTATTGATATCTTATTCATAATAATCATACGATCAAGAAAAATTTAAATTAAAATTATATAAAACTTATTTCTCATTATCATAATCTTTATCATAATAAAAAGTCTTTAATTTTAATCAAAAGACTTATCAAATTAATAATTTAGTAAAACAATAAATATGATAATAAAATAAAGAATAATTTTTTAGGATACATATTTATACCGAGCAATTTTAATAAACAACATATACGTAGGATTGCTTTACAAAAGATATATAAGCCCTTTATTTGGCTTTTCCAGTTGGGCAATTCCACTGTTGTTGAGGTCATTTATTGCTATGCAGCTCAAATGAAAATACTCTTTCAAAGCCTTCTAATTAATTTCATCAAAATGACTAAAATCCATCGTAAACGTATCGTGTTTCTTTTTGGGTAAGCCCTCTAGGCTTAATATGGCTGACATATATAATTCGTTCTCTAATTTATTTGAATATATATATATATATATATATATATATATATATATATATATATATAGTTACTGATCCTACTTTAGTTAGCACTCAATTAAAATGACCGCAAAAGGCAAAATAGCAAATATGAAAAAGAATAGAGAAATTGATACAAAACTATTATAGAAATATAATTTACAATGTAAAATATGTGATTTCCTTACTTTCCTAACTATCTTAAATATTCTGAAACTCGCTCACACGTATTAAAGTGTGAAACATGTGGGACCTGTTTGCCGTGCACCATTGCTACAGTGCACATAATCCTGAGACCAGATAAGCATGCAGGGCCAAGCTAGGGACCTCGATCACTTTCAACTTTCAAGTATCACTAAAGACAGATTCTATTTGTTGTGCACTACCCCATCACAAAAGCTTTGGTTTCGTGATCAATGCATGCCTTCAACATATATACTTTCTCTTTTTTGCATGATAATATTATTTATATATAGGCATAGACCTCATCCCCTCCATTTCCGATATGACATGTGGATGTGTTTGTTCCATTTTGGCTGCTTCATTGCCTCAGGTGCCATTGCCCAATGGCCTTGCATTCTATAGCTCAAGACCAAAACAATTAATGAACAACAATGCATTCTCCTTGTATAGTGATTATAGCTAGTGTACACTGTTATATATCTGTTATATATATATATATATATATATATATATATATATATATATATATATATATATATGTATGTTTCATTAATTGATCCACAGTTCACATCGGTCTCAGACTCTCAGAGCGTGCGATTTAGATGCACGTATTCTTCAATTTCCACTCATCAAAATCTTGAAATGATGTAGACGTAAATCACACTGGTGGAAGTGTAACCAAACATGTAAAATATATTAAAATGTTCATTTATTTTAAAAAAGAGAAATGCTTATTAGAACAAAACTAATTTCATACAAATCGTATATGAACGGTTTTCCGTAATAAAAACATTTTATCTTTTTAATTTTTAATTATTTAAAAAAATAACAACCTATCCAGGATGATTTGTGAGTTTCGTGTATTTGTTTTTGTGGTACTGAATAGAAGTAATCTTTAAAAATTATATTTTTAATTTTTTAAAATATATACACGCAGTAAGTTTTCAAAAAAAATGTACTGAAGTTTTCAAACTGATTGAGATATATACATGTAGTAATTAAGTTCATGAATAAAGAAAACAAGTTTTTTTTTTAAATTGAAATAAACTTAAAGTACGAACTTACAGTAACTAACATTGAAAATTTTTAAACTTACTAGAATAAAAATAAAGCGAAAAACTTAAGGGAACTAAAGTTAAAAATACACCAATTTACCAGGATTAAAAATAAATCAAAAAACTTACATGAATCAAAATTAAAAAGTATGAACTTATAATTTAATCCATTTAGTTTCGCACCATTAAAATAAATCACAGTCCTTTCTCCTAACTAAGATAGAAATATAGAAGTATAAGAAATACTAACGACAGTGTGCCTTTTATATTAATTAAAATATATATTAAATTATAGTGGCCTGCTAAAAAAGATGTGAATATTATTGCTCCTACCTTCTTATTATAAAATACATAGTTTTGTAAATTTAGCTTCTTTTTTTTTGTAACGAAGTCGATTTAGTATATAACACCATTAAGGAATATTCCTTAAAATATTTTTTTTAATTAAAATATATACTATAAGCCAAGATCGAGTCTTTAAGATGTAGTAAACAAAGGAAAATACGATGTATATTTCTTTTTTAGAAAAACAAGAAATGAAAAAAATAGAGAGAGAGAGAGAGAGAGAGAGAGAGAAAAAAGTTGACTTTAAACAAAAAAAAAACTTCAACTTTCTTAAGTCAAATTTTAAAATTTTCTCTCTTTTCTAACTTTTTCTCCTTCATATAAAACGAAGCATAAATATAAGGAATAGCAGTAAAAAAAAATAAAAAAATCTAAGGGAATAAGCATGTTCAAAGTTTTCAAGATAACAAAAGAAAGAAGGTCACGGTCCATTTAGAAGAGGTTGGGTCGTATAAAAAGCCATCTTCGATCGGAACTTTAAATCACTACCTTCTAATCCTCTATGGGACGATTTTCATGAACTGCAAGCTTCATATTCTTCAATTGACTTGACCCCATCTTCATTGGTAACTAAGCAATGTTAAATGCCTGATATATGCATTTGTGTCTTCTTTTTACTCATTTTGATCGTGCTTCTTACCAAGGTGTTTCATATGTATATTTTAAGTGTTAAAGAGATGTAGCTTAGATGGTTGAATAAGATACATAAATTGTTATAAATCCCTTGACAATCTTCGAGATTACTGATAAAAAAAAAATGTATATTTTAAGCTTTGCAGATAGATTTTTTTATTTCGGCTAAAACTTCTTTCAATGCAATAATGAGGATGAGGAGGATAATAAACAAAAAATGCAACAATAAAAAGAGAAAATGGGGTATATGCATTGATAACAGCTTTTTCTAACTTTTTCATTAACCTGAAGTAAATATTTTTATTTGATATGTTGTTACACGAATGATAAGAAAAGTTAAGCTTTAAGAAAATTTATTAATGTTTCTATAAGGACAAATAGCTAGTTGAGATCTAAAAATTATTTTGGTGATGATTACATATTTACATTTCTTTTATACATAAGCAAGATTACAACAATTGATGAAAATGCTTACATGAATGGTTGTTTGATTATTATAAAAGATGAAAAGTGACTTTAATCTTCTCTTTTAGAGTATAAAATCTCTATATAAATGCACGGAAAAAAAAAACTAGTTGTAAAAATAAATGGAAAGATGAGTAACAGTAAGGAGGACCGTAAATACAAGAAAGTAAAACTGACAAGAACGTATCTTGCTCTTTTACTTGGGATAAAACTTGAGATACAGAATACATGAAGCATCAACAGACTAAATTTTCCCACTGTCCTCTCTCTGGTTTTTTGTTTGGGGAGGAGGGGAGAATTAAGCATCAACCAAAGCTAGCGGCAAGTATAATTCTCATGAAAAAAGAAAACAAGTTTGATCAATTTTTTGATACAAAATTTAAATTGATTGAAGAATAAATTTACTTTTATCACAGCCATTGACGACATCCAGGGAGTTAGAAATGGTGTTGTTTCTATAACACATTGGAGGATGTTCTACAAAAATTCTTCAGCTGTATTTAGATAATCTAATATTTCAGACTTTACTTCATGTGACAGTGGAGCTGATGGCCCTGCTTTTGAGTAATAGTTTGCCAAAGATCTGATTACTTTTTCCAAAATAACATATGATTCCTGCAAGGAATCAATCCAAATCATGATCATAGATACATATCTTTAAGAGGGTAATCTACAACAAAATGGCCACCGATTAATAATAGTCATTAGTCAAGGCATTAAATTTTCATTGCTTAAAGAGTTTCAGTTAGAAGTACGTACTTCTTGAGCAACAATCTGATTTCCCCTCCAACTGCCCAAATACTCCCGAATTGACTCCTTTGCTGAGTCCGCAGTCCGTCTAAATTTGGCATTATCATCGGTGCCTTCGTTTAAAGATTCACGCAGTGTTTTCACTACTTCCCTTGCTGACCTTAAGTAAGCCTTTGGCAACACCTTTCCAGACTTTGTTTTCTCATTAGGATCAAATAGTGATTTGATGGCCCCAATAACCCCTTTATCTTCTTCCTCTTTGTCGCCAGACTTCTCTTCGGCCCATACCGTTGGTGGTGATAAACCACACGTCAAGGTAAGCAATGAAGGACCAACACCGATTAAGAGATGCCTGCGACTTGATGAAGCTTCCGAAGGAGGCAGTGCAATATTAGATCTGGATTGCATTTTATCTGTTACATTGCAGAAGTTGTCAATAAATAAAGGACCTACTGTTACTTGGGGGTGTATCATGTTGTTGTCCATTCTCAAGTTAAATATATTATTGTTATTTATTCTACTTTCTTTTTCCTTCTTGACTAGAATAAGTCATCATCTCAAAATAATCAATCAGAAAATAACGATGTAATCCCTTTAACAAGACAAATTTGGATACAGGAACCTCAAGGAAGAAGAATAGTATAGAAACAGCAAATATACTAAAGCAACAAAGAAGTTGCACAATAATTTCTCATACAACAAAAGAGAATTGGGAATTTGAAGGAAAAAGTATTTCGAATTTTTAGGACATACCTTCAATATCGATTCTTTTTATCACTTCAACCGTTTTGGAATTTGTAATGGAGCACATATTTGCTGCAAGGATAAGTGCCATCCTCCTTTTGTAAATTTCCACAATGCCGAGCTACATCCACCAAGTACACAAGGTAGCAATAGTGTCCTTCCTTTCACCCATCCTTAAGAATTAGAACTTAGAGTTTTATTCTCACCTTTTATTAAATTTTATAGGCAAATTCACCTTACACTCCATTCCACTAGGTTTTATCAAAACAACCAGAATTAAGATTTCATTACTATTATCATTTGTATTAGTTGTATTGTCATTGTTTGATAACTATTATTGTTATAGTTTTCGGTTATTCTTTCATTCACCCAAGTCCAAAATAATTAGGAATCCATTCTTTAAAACTTGCCTTTTACTTAAAGTATCTCTAAATTGTCTATATTTCCTTTCCTAACAAGTAACAACTTCAAGACTTAAATCTCTTCTTTAAATTAAATGTTTTATATATTGATATTATTTTGAGCAATACAAGTTTCACATTCTCAACCAAACCGAGTTAAACTTAATCTACTTTTAAATCTGAAAACCAATAAGACTCAATCACTCGAGTAACCCACAAATTTGCTCAGTCCAACAACAATAAAAGGAACAGATGCACAAATCATAGAGAGCCTCACAACACGATGTAAATCAGTAAGGAAAATTTGCAGCAATCCACTTAAGCATTCAACACAAGCAAGCTGAAAAAAATTGTTCAAGGTATTCCTACCTTGAATAAAAAATCTCTGGAACTGGATTTCTTCTCTTGGTCAAACACCCTTTCACCGAGCACCTTCAGAAGAAGATGAAGGTTGTTCTCCCTGGGAACAGTTGCCAACAATCTTCTTCCTCCAATCTATGCTAAGAAACTGCAAATTTTCCTAACCGTACGATTGAGCTCAAAGTTTCCAATCCATTGTGTTGTGTGGATAAAAGCTTGTAACTTTATTTTCCATAAACTGACCAAAAAGGCCATTACAGATAGCAAGGTTTTGGATACCAACACTACTACATGAGAAGGGCAAAGGCGTCATTGAGCAACCAATTCATGAAATCTAACAAGATAAACTTGGACCTTGTTTCATTTCATCTTCTGTTATACATTATCGATGGCTCTGTCTCTGTTCCAAAACCCCACCTTCCTTAAACTTAAACCCCAACCTTCAACCGCCACGACGCCGAGGTGGGGCTACGTTCGGGTGCGGTGCGGTGGACCGCGGTCCCATCGAACCCCTCTGGTGAAAGGCCGAATCCTGAGCATCGAAGCAATCCAAGCCATCCAAACCTTAAAACGCCTCCACCGAACCAACCCTCCAGAACTCACCTCCCTCGTCTCCAACACCCTCACGCGCCTCATTAAATCCGACCTCCTCGCCACCCTGCGGGAGCTCCTACGCCAGCAGCACTGCACCATCGCCCTCCGCGTCTTCTCCACCCTCCGATCCGAATACGGCGCCGACCTCTCCCTCTACGCCGAGATGGCACAAACCCTCGCCGCCAACGACATGACCGACCACCTGGACCGTCTGATCCTCGACCTCGCATCTGAGAATGAAATCAAGTGCGGCGACGATCACAAGGGGCTAGCCAGTTTGATCAAGGCCGTCGTTGCTGCCAGGAGCAGAGAATCAACTGTCAGGATTTACGGGCTCATGAACAAGAGTGGATATGGTTCCGTTACTGAACCCGATGAGTATGTGGTTGAGGTTTTGGTTAGTGGGCTCAAGAGTTTCGGGGAAGAGGCTCTTGCTAAAGAACTTCAACATGAATACAAAATTGCACTTGCTAAGTTCTCTACGCCCCAATTAAACACATTACGCTTTTAGTCAAGTTTGTAAATATTTCTTCTTCTTTTTTTTTTTTTTTTTTTTTTTTTTTTAAATAGTCATTAGGTAGCTGCAGAAGAAGAATGTCCTGGCAATTTGTCAACCCCAATTTATTTTTTCTTACAAATGTTATGATTAGAATATGCTTTACAGTGTTGCAGTAAGCTTATTTTGAATTGAATGGTTTCTGATTAATTTATACTCACTTTATGAGCAATGTATATTATTATATTAACACATTCTTGGGATTTCAGACTTAAAGACTTGTAGGTAATAAATATATATAGGCAAAGTTCTGAATTAGCTACTTACTTGGCTTATTAGTTATTTGGTTATTTCTGATTAATTTACACTCACTTCAGGCTGTAATAGTTATTTGGATGACGTGGTTTTGTCATTTTATCTGTATATAGATTCGTTGATTGCTTGTGTTTTTTTGTGAACTGGTTGAAAGTTATAGTGCATGGTTCAATTGCATGTTGGAAAGTTACTACGAGGTAATTTGAGCCTGAGGCTAAATGTTGCACTGTTAATTTTGTTTGTTCAATCAATTCAATAATTGCAACAGTTCATGTATATTATAACTACTAGTTAAATATGTATTAATTTTTTAATATATGTGACTTCCATTGTTCATGAATTGTAAAGTACTCGGGTCAATGTAACTAGTGTAAGTTGATTTCATAGTGAGAACTGATAATCACTATGAGTGAGTAAATTTGGTGCAGCCAAAAGTATATATACTCCCTCCTATGTTGTTCCTAAAAGACACCAGATCTCCATTTCCTGGCAGCCCCCTCTCCTGAATGTGTTCAAGGTTAATGTGGATGGATCTCACCGACAGGGTGGGTCAAACTTCAGCTTGTGATTGTCTCATCCGAGACTTCAAAGAGAAGTTTATTAAAGGCTTGCATTGCAATATTGGTCATAGTAATGCCCTGTGAGCAGAGTTGTGGGAAATCTATCTGGGTACAAAGCTTGTTCATCAACTCTCTTCGTCTCGCGTGATTTTTGAAATAGACTCTCAAGTTGTAGTAAATTGGATCCTCAAAGGCAGGATGAATTGTAGTAACAATATCTTTATGCATTGTCTTCTTGATCTTTCATCATTTGTACTTTTGATTAATGATATTTGCATATTCCTATAAAAAAGTTACTATTTTTGCGAAAGTAAATGCAGAGCAAGTCTTTCTTGGATTGGTCTTACAAATTTTACACTAATTCATTAAGATGTGATGATTACTTGGGGTGAAATTTTGGCTTTCAAATTATATATAGATAGAGAAATGCCTTTCTTACACAAAATTAGTCTGAAAATACGACCATTGTCAAGTACATAAACATCACTTAATGAATTTAACAATACATAAATTATCAAATTCAATTTTCATTACTCACCTCACTAATACTCTTTTGTAAATTTTTAAATTCTTTTACCTACTATTCTAGCCAAAGTTATCCCTACAAGAACAATCCTAAGGCCTAGCTAGTTGAAGCAGTCATTATTCGGACTTGGGATTGAGTTGGAGTTCTATCCCTGATTACTGATTAGGTTCCCCTAAATTGGCCAAGATTGGGAGCATAAAATCAAGATCCTCCTCATTGAGTGTCAATAACTCAGCAATCTCTTCGTTTGACAGCAATCTCTTCGTGTGAAATCTTCATAAAATTTGGAAATTTTTTTCTCATCTTTTATCTATTTCAACAATTTTAAACCATGACTAGAAGTCAAACATGGATCTTCATATGGATAAAAAGAAAATGAGTCTTCATTCCATGTGATGGAAGAGCTCTTTGTCCTTACAACACACTTATTAATAGTCAGTCACTTTATATATTATTACTAGATTATTTATTGAGTTAAAATACACTAATTAATTTTTTTAGTCATATAAATACTTATCATAAAATGACATTTCTTTACCAAAAACTCCTTCTTAAAGGAATTAAAATGCCATGGTGAGCAAGTGATTACTAAGAAATTAAAAAAACAGATGTTATCAAAACACCGTAGTTTCCAATGCAATCTAACTTGTGATTACTAAAATATTTTAAAATTGATACAGAAAAATGAGTGGAAAAAAATCTTTCAAATGAGAAGTAAAAAAATAAGAGAGAAAAAAAATTCAAATCAGAAAAAAATGCAAATGATCGAGTAGAAAAATGTGTAAGAAATGGTACAAATAAATGAAAAATAATTCAAATTAGTGAAAATGAAACATGTATTTAGGAAAAACGATGAAAATGGATGGGAAGAATCATTTTAATCAGCAAAAGGAAAAACAGATGAGAAAAGAGTATGCAAAAGGGTAGAAAAAATAGGTGGAAAAAAATATAAAGTTGTGGGATGATTTCTCTATCACTGAATTGAAAAGTTAGATTCCGTGACATGGTGAAATGTAATGCAACAACAGTGCTGCCCCTAATGACCAGAACATCCTAATCTCTCTTTCTCTCTCTAAACTAAACAGTAGGGGTAGAGAGAGAGAAAGAGAGAAGAAGCGGTGCATGGACACACCAAACCAAACCAAAATCATCATCATCAT